>NC_067246.2:347608753-347913485 GCF_019359855.2 Lolium perenne
AAGTATATAATTACATTACTTATAACCAACTATATGTCGTCTACATAAAGTATTATAAATATGTCTCAGCGCTCCCACTTAATTTCTTGCAAATGCAAGCCTCTTCATCGTCTCTGATGAAATCAAAACTCTTTGACTATTTCATCTGGTGAAAATTCCAACTCCGTGATACTCACTTCATCCAATTGAAGTTTGTATACCTATCTAGTATTCCATGGACCAGCAAAACTCTTGGTTGTATCTTGTATACACCTTTAATACATACTTCTGATAAGTAATGTATTTTGCCATCCTACTAACATATCTCATAAAAGAAATATGTAGTGATTACTAGAATAATCCACATAGACTATAAGCATTGCTACGGAAGATCTAATCTTATCGTAGTCAACTCTTTGAACTTTGTCGTAATCAACTTTTCGACAGGTCAAGCTTCTTCAAGGATATTTCATCCAAGTCCATCAATTTTATAGATCCATTTACTTTCAAAAAGTATTCATCTATCTTGGATTTCATGGCGCATAGCCATTTTAACGGAGTCAGGGCCCATCATAACTTCTTTGTTTGTAGTTGGTTTATCATTGTTCAAAATCAATCCTTTGTCCACAAATCATTTATTTGATCACAAAGTAAACCATACCTACAAGGTTCAATATGTATTTCGATCTCCATGGCTAAAACACTTTGTAGTCATGGGAGCCATGATCGTTGTGACCGCTTCCGGAACTAATTTTCCGATGCTGCGCTACTCTGATCATTATGCTCAGGTTCATAAACCTTATCAATTTCTATTATTCTCCCACTCAAATACTTCGCTAGAAAACAATTTCTTGGAAATAAGTAAGTAACATTAACAAACATTTTTGTTGTTTACTTCATAGTGGAAAGAATTCCCAATTAATTCTTTGGGATAACCAACAAAGACATTCATCCGATTTTGGTTTAGACCAAAATTTAAAGAAAGGACTATTAGGGTTTATACCCATGCCATAACCTGTATGGTGTCATTTCAACGGATCATGATGATGCTCTATTTAGTGTAAAAGCGGTAGTCTCTAAAGCATAATCCACAAAAAATATAATGGCATTAATATTTTATCTCATCATTGACCCAATAAGGTTTGGATACATCTCTCGGATACTTCATCATCACTGTGATACTCCAAGAAACATGAGTTGTAGAACAATTTCATAACTCTCTTAGATGTTCGCTAAAACTAGTAATTCAAATATTTCCACTATGATCCAATCATAGATATTTGACTTTTCTATTACGATGATTTCCACTTCATGCTGAAATTTATTTGAATCTATTCAAATGTTTCAAACTTCTTCCTTATCGAATATATCCACATATATATACTCAATTCATTGTTTGAAGTTTTCATGAAGTAGAAGAATCTCCCGCACACAACTATGTCCAGTGAACCACATACATCATCATGTATGTTTTCACTAAGTTAGTTGCCCGTTCAACTCTTGGCCTATGAACGGTATTTTAGTCATTCTCTTTTAGAAAAGATTTGCAAGCGCCAAATGATTCAAAAATCAAATGACTCCAATAATCCATTTGCATGGAGTTTCTTTGTGGGTTCCTTTCCAACATAACCTAAATGGCGGTTCCACAAATAAGTGGAATTCAAATCATTTGCCTTATGGCATTTTAGCGTCATTATTATGTGTGTGTGTTTCACCATTAAGATTTATAATAACTTATCCATCGTGCATGGAGTAATGTCATAATTTGAACAACTCATTGTTTTCATTTGACCAGAGCAAAATAACAATTATTAAGTTCTTTATTATAAATTATAAGGGCTAGATAGAATGCCAACGATGAACATGATAACACTTTATTTTTGTTCCAGACGTGCATTCCTATCATATTCCTTGTCAATCACTTAGGCCATTGTATTCTTGTATTGCGTTGTTTCGTATGACACTTCATACCAACCAATATAGTACTAATACCCAAGAATTTTATAGTGTGACTTAACTAGGAATACAACCATAACATGTATATCACTTATATACACCTGAGCTAGACTTTCTAGTCTTTTCTTTTCTTTCTGCCAAAATATCTTTTGTAGTTTCTCTTTTAGCTTTCCTCATTTTTCAGAAAAACACTTAAACATCATTAACCTCTAGGTTTGTTGGTCAAATACCAATAACCTTGAGGTTCTTACTTTTAAGTTGATCATCATATGACAAGTGTTTCAGATTTCACTATTAGTAACTTTGTAATATGATGAACAATTTCACTCATAATTTTATCCATCATATCATGACGAATTTCTGTAACATCCCAAGTTTCAATAATAGAAATCAAGAAAGAAAATTTCCCAAACTCAAATTTTGCAATTAACAAAAACTTTTTCTATGCATATAGTGCCACATATAGTTTCATGCATTTGAGTGATTATCTTTTTGTGCAAATGCCATAATGAGTGTTGTTATGTGAATCACTTGCTAATAAACCCTAGGTTAAGATCACAAAACCCTAAAGTGAGAAAAACAAAAGAATTGGAAAATAATTCCAAAATCTCTCTCATACACATATGAACAAATTTGCAAATCTTCATATGAGACCACCTTTGCTTGCCCTATGGTTTCTAAAACTCATATATAACAAAAACAAACACAAATGCATAAAATAAACCAGATTCAAATCAAAGGAAAATTCAAAATTCAAACACATATGATAATGGTCATATGTCACACATTTATTTTCTTCCCTACTTTGCACCACCTTATCTCTTGAAACCTAAACTAAACTTGGTCAACCAAAGCCATGTCATCCAAGACCATGTCAAGGTGAGTACTTTTCATGTTGACCACCATTGCTAGAGTTGACTAGGTTGACCAGAAATTAATTGCCAAAATGAAATCTGAGAAGGAAAACAAGATGACCTCAATTTTGAAATTTTGCAAAACAACTCCAAATTGAGCAAAACCACCACCAATCCAACACATTAATTATATGAATGAGATCCACCAAAAAGAAAACCAAAATTCAAACAAAAGTTTCTTGCGGCCATTTCATCAAACACTTGGCAGGCTATGTTTCACTTTAGTGTTACACTCTATTATCCAATGGTTCTAAGCCTAAACCAACTTTCTCTGGTGATCATTAGCTACCCCTGGCTCCCCTGCATCAAGCTTGGTACATGCTATGGCTTGGTAAAGTGGAAAAGCATGGAGAAAACCACCATGTCATGCACACCCGGCCACCTTTGGCCCAACTCTCTCCAGCCCTCCTCTCAACTCTTCTCCTTGTCCCAGAGCATCTTGGCATCACCAGGCATCTCACCGTACGCAGCCCAGCATCGCCAAGCCTTGGCATTGGCCAGAACGCGCGCGCCCAAAGTCGGCCAGAACGTGCCAGCACGCGCGGTGACCGCGCTCTGGCATCGCCAGGACACCACGCGCTCGAGCACCTCCGTCCTCCTCTGGCCAAGCTACGCCTGCGTCTAGCATCGCCTTCCCGCCCTCTACACGCCAGACAACCTCCCAGGCCTGCCCCTGCTCCGTCGCCGTCGTCCTCCTCACTTTACTGCCGCACGCCGCGCCACAGACATTGGACGCGCCCGAGCTCTCCCATCTCCCTTTTCTCTGCCTCGATACAGGTTGAGCATCTCCAGTACACCAGCTAGCCGTAGCAGTCCTCGCCTTGCCCTTTCGCTCGCCACAGGAGCCGCGCCATGGCCGTTCCTTCTCAGCCGGCTCCTCCCTTCTGCACACAATCCACTCCCCTCTCCTCACTGAGCCACCTCCACCCATCAATTTCACCAGTCGCCTCCGGAGCTGCTCGAATTGCGAGCTCAAGTCCGCCGGAGCTCGCGGAAGCCCTGCTTCGCCTGGAGCCTCCCCGAGCGTCGCTGCTGCACCAGGCTGTTCCTCGTCGACAACCACTTCTCCGCGCATACTGCCAGACACCTGCAACGGCCTGGTAGGCTCCCCGACCCCCTAGGCTCGCCGCCAGTGAGCTCGCCTCTCGCCGGAGACGACGACACTCACACACCGTCGATCTCCCTTCTAATCCTACGGCTTAGATGCTACGTACCGTTTCGCTGGTTAAAACGTCGCCGACAGGTGGACCCCACCTCGTCAGGGCAGCCCACTCGCACCCGTGACTTGTTGGGCTGCGCAGTGAATTTAATTCCTGTTTCGGCCCAGTAGTGTTTCCCGCCTAAGCCCACGATTCAAATTTGGCTTTAATCTTAATTCAAATTGTTCTGCAGATGGTTTAGTAAAATTTGAATAGTTTGAAATCTGCCAAACCAAATTTAGCAAACTTTATATCTTTGGAAAGCCCATGAATTTATCTAACAAATGCCACTGGTCCCACCTCCAAATTCGTAGTAGATTTAAATTGATAAAAAAGACAAGACAGGGACCTTTGTACATTCAGACTTTATTTAAAATTCAACCATAATAGATTTTGAATTGATTCCAACTCTAATAAATCACAAATGATGTCCTCTAATTGATTATGCAATAATATAGATATGTTATTTGTATGATCATGGACTAGATCAAATTAAATGGCTATGTAGTCAATTCAAGAGCAATTAAACTTGAAATTCAAATTTAACAAATAGTATGAGAGCTACTCTCTCATTTAAATCTTGATCCTAAGTAATATAACCAGGGGGAAAGACTTAGGCAAATGAACCCTTGCTAAGTATTACTTAGAGATTTTAATTCATTTAAATGTTAGTATTAAACTATGTGAAGTGTAGCACTTCAATTAAATTATACTCACATATAATAGATATGAAATGTTGACTTTGGGTCAACCTATATTTCATACCTGATTATTATATGAAGAGATTAAATCTTAATATGAGGTACTGAGAAGAAATTAATTTCTCTAAGGAGCTACATACAAAATTTAAGAAATAGGAATAATGAGAGGAAATTATTTTTTCTCCTAGATAAGAATTCATCAAATAATCCACCATGCCATGTTTGATTGATGATAGGATTAGTGTGTGGACTATTTTGAGTGTTTTTAGTTTAGTATGTGAGCTTGGTTTAGTATTTATACCTCGTATTCGTATATAGATGCTAGTACCGAGGAATACCAAGAGGAGGAGGCCTACTCTCAGGAAGAAGAAGAGAACTTCGATAACTACTCAGCTCAAGGAAAGCTAACCCTTGCTAACCACCATGATGCTAAGCTCTACAAGGGCAAAGCACCATCACCCTTTTATTTTTATGTATCTCACCTATCCCATGTTTTTACCTTGCAATTATTTTTGCTTATTTACTTTCAAAGTACTTTTGATTTATGATTCACTTGGTCTAAAGTAGAACATTATTTGGAGGCTAGCTTAGCACAATTCAAGGTTAGATAGCACCCCCCATGAAATAGTTGCTAGTGCTAATCAATTAAAATTGACTACTTTAGATGGGAACATGGTGAAGTGAAATGACTTTGGGAGAATGTAAGTGAAGGTGAATTTGACCAGACAAGATGGTGATTTTTGATAAAACTGATAATTGGGTTTGAATGCGATACCCTTCCAATTATACAAGTACCCCCACAATACCTGATTATGGGTAGGGCTTAACTAAAAGCTTGTGTATTTTAGTATGGGTTCCCTCTAAACAAACATCATAGGGGTTACGCCGAGGCTGCCTCCGTATATGAGAAATGATGTGAATATGAGGTGAATGTACGACCCAAGCCCTGTGCAGTTCCCGGGTTTACAGTTGGTTTTCACCGGGAGGCCAAGCTCATGGGGAGAGGTGCCTATACTAGTATATATAAGTGAAAGGTTATGGTTGATGATCCGCGTACAGAGTTACGATGTTTCGGGGTTATCCTCGACGGATGAAATCAAAAGTTGTGGCACAAGAGTACAACCTCTGCAGAGTGTTAAACCTATTCGAATAGCCGTGTCCACGGTTACGGACGATTGGAAAGGCCATACTATCTCCGTTATCATAAATTTGATCCTAAAAAGGAATGATGAATTGAAAGGTGATTTTGAGATGAATCAATATGAGTGGTGGGAATGACACTAATGTTCCCACTTGAGTTAGTCTAGCACATGTTAAGGCTTTACTAAATGTTTATCAAACTAAAACTTGGCTTTATGCAAATAAACCTAGAGCTTAGCACCCCCTTACTACACTTAATAAGTAATTACTTCAGAGTTAGTTTGCGAGTACTTGAAAGTACTCATGGCTTTGCCCTGGCTATTCAAATGCCAGACTTTGAAGGAGAACACCAGTATCAGGATGACGGACAGCAGGACGTCTACGATAACTAGGATCGTCTTCTAACGTCAAGCGTTGCCTGTGGAATAGATAGTCCCCTACTACTTCGCTTCCGCTACTGTGTGTGTTGCTAAACAATATATTTGTGTAATATTGGATCATGTGATCTATGGTTGTAAGACAATATGTGTTGTAATAAATGATGACTCTATGCTACTTACTATTATGTCTCGCAAAAACATTATTCCTGGGATTGCGATGTACGGCATAATAGGCATCTGGACTTAAAAATTCGGGTGTTGACACTTTCCGAGACCATGTCTGTTCATGCTAGGCTTGTAAAGTATAACCTTAGTATTCGCATGTGCAAAACTGGCTTGCACCCGTTGTATGCACACGTAGAATCTATAACACCCGATCATCACGTGATGCTTCGAAACGACGAGTCTTAGCAACGGTGCATACTAAGGACGATAACTTCATGGATATGCGAATATTGTTAGTGCTCCAATAGTTGGAGGATTGGGATGCCTTGCGTCTTCAACCTTCGTACATTCCCATAAAACTTATGAGTTTATGTAGTCTCACCAAATTATATTCTATCATCTTGCAATAAGGTCTTAGATATCACATATATCTCATACCTTGATTATTTCTGAAAACTAAATTTTCAGCTCCTTACTTTTCAAACAGATTTGAACTTCAAGTTTTACGGAGACAAGATAACTTTAGGTACTAATTGAAAACATAGCTCTTTGAATCAACAATGTGAGGTTTACTAAAAGTTTGCAATAGGACTTAATCAATTATTGATTCTTTAACAATACAGTACCAATCCGTAAAGTTTCTTGTCAGATTTTAATAGTATTTCTATCTCAATTACAAGACTAGCGCATAGTAGTAAACGGATGCCAATACTACAAAATTAATTCAAAATACTACTCAGACTATGTTTATGATAATTAGTTCATGTTTTAATCTAATTACTAATGAACTCCCACTTACTAGAACATCCTTCATAGTTGTTAAGTGGTACACGATCCAAATTCACTACACCAAAACCGATCATCACGTGAGATGATGTAGCTTCAATGGTGAACATCAACATGTTGATCATATCATCCATATGATGTGTGTTCAACCTTTCGGTTTCCGTTGTCCCGAGGCCATGTCTGTACATGCTAGGCTCGTCAAGCAAACCCAAGTATTCCGCGTGTGCAACATGGCTTACACCCGTTGTATGTGAACGTTGAATCTATCACATCCGATCATCACGAGATGCTTTGAAACGACGAACCTTGGCAACGGTGCATACAAGGGGAGAACACTTTATTATCTTGATATTAATGTGAGGGATCATCTTATAATGCTACCGTCGCGATCTAAGCAAAATAAGATGCATAAAGGATTAACATCACATGCAATTCATATGTGATATGATATGGCCCTTTTGTCTTTGCGCCTTTGATCTTCATCTCCAAAGCACGGACATGATCTCCATCATCTTCGGGCATGATCTCCATCATCATCGGCGTAGCGTCAAGGTCAATGGCGTCATCTTCATGATTGTTCACCTCATGTAGTAACTATTACAACTACTTTGAAATACTACTCAACATGAAATTTAAAGACAAACATAAGGCTCCTGCCGGTTGCCACAATACAATAATGATCATCTCATACATATTCATCATCACATTATGGCCATATCACATCACCAAACCCTGCAAAAACAAGTTAGACGTCTCTAATTTGGTTTGCATATTTTACGTGGTTTAGGGTTTTCGATAGAGATCTAATCTACCTACGAACATGAACCACAACGGTGATACTAGTGTTGTCAATAGAAGAGTAAATTGAATCTTCACTATAGTAGGAGAGACAGACACCCGCAAAGCCACTTATGCAATACAAGTTGCATGTCGAGCGTGGAGCAAATCTCATGAACGCGGTCATGTAAAGTTAGCCCGAGCCGCTTCATCCCACTATGCCACAAAGATGCAAAGTACTCAAACTAAAGACAACATAAGCATCAACGCCCACAAACCATTGTGTTCTACTCGTGCAACCATCTATGCATAGACACGGCTCTGATACCACTGTAAGATAACGTTGCATAGAAAACAAAAAAAAATTCCTACCGCGAACACGGAATCCAAGCCAAGATGCAATCTAGAAGACGGTAGCAACGAGGGGATTATCGAGTCTCACCCTTGAAGAGATTCCAAAGCCTACAAGATGAGGCTCTTGTTGCTGCGGTAGACGTTCACTTGCCGCTTGCAAAAGCGCGTAGAAGATCTTGATCACGGCGCCACGAACGGACATCACACTGGTGGAAAAACAGGCTTCCGTCCAGCCCCATAAGTCGCGAAGGTGTAGGAACCGCGACTAATGGGACCTTTAGTCGCGGTTCGGGAGGCGAACCGCGACCAAAAGCCTGGGCCCAGGGCGCTTTAGTCGCGGTTCGGGAGGCGAACGGGCAGCACCTCCGTACTCGGTCACACGTTTGGTTGTTGATGAAGACGACGTCCACCTCCCGTTCCAGCGGGCAGCGGAAGTAGTAGCTCCTCTTGAATCCGGCAGCACGACGGCGTGGTGTCGGTGGTGGTGGAGAAATCCGGCGGAGCTTCGCTAAGCGTGCGGGATGTGGTGGAGGAGAGAGGGCCGCTAGGGTTTGGGAGAGGGGGGCGCCGGCCACTAAGGGGTGCGGCCACCTTGTGGTCTTGGGGTGGCCGGCCCCCTCCCCTTGGCCCCTCATTATATAGGTGGAACCCCAAGTGTTGGTCTCCAAGTCTTCGAATAAGACCCGAACCAAAAACCTTCCATATGGTGGGGAAACCTACCCAAGCTAGGACTCCCACTAGAGGTGGGAGTTCCACCTCCCATATGGGGGGGTGGCCGGCCCCCTAAGTGGGAGTCCACTTGGGACTCCACCCACACTAGGGTTGGCCGGCCATGGAGGTGGAGTCCCATGTGGACTCCACCTTCCTTGGTGGTTTCTTCCGGACTTTTCTAGAACCTTCTAGAACCTTCCATAGAACCTTCCGCGTCATTTTAATTCACATAAAATGACATCCTATATATGAATCTTATTCTCCGGACCATTCCGGAACTCCTCGTGATGTCCGGGATCTCATCCGGGACTCCGAACAAATATTCGAACTCCATTCCATATTCAAGTTCTACCATTTCAACATCCAACTTTAAGTGTGTCACCCTACGGTTCGCGAACTATGCGGACATGGTTGAGTACTCACTCCGACCAATAACAAATAGCGGGATCTGGAGATCCATAATGGCTCCCACATATTCAACGATGACTTTAGTGATCGAATGAACCATTCACATACGATACCAATTCCCTTTTTCACGCGATATTTTACTTGTCCGAGGTTTGATCATCGGTATCACTCTATACCTTGTTCAACCTCGTCTCCTGACAAGTACTCTTTACTCGTACCGTGGTATGTGGTCTCTTATGAACTTATTCATATGCTTGCAAGACATTAGACGACATTCCACCGAGAGGGCCCAGAGTATATCTATCCGTCATCGGGATGGACAAATCCCACTGTTGATCCATATGCCTCAACTCATACTTTCCGGATACTTAATCCCACCTTTATAACCACCCATTTACGCAGTGGTGTTTGATGTAATCAAAGTACCTTTCCGGTATAAGTGATTTACATGATCTCATGGTCATAAGGAGTAGGTAACTATGTATCGAAAGCTTATAGCAAATAACTTAATGACGTGATCTTATGCTACGCTTAATTGGGTGTGTCCATTACATCATTCATATAATGATATAACCTTGTTATTAATAACATCCAATGTTCATGATTATGAAACTAATCATCCATTAATCAACAAGCTAGTTAAGAGGCATACTAGGGACTCTTTGTTGATCACATAACACACATGTATCAATGTTTCGGTTAATACAATTATAGCATGGTATGTAAACATTATCATAAACACAAAGATATATTATAATAACCATTTTATTATTGCCTCTTGGGCATATCTCCAACACACTTTATTATCTTGATATTAATGTGAGGGATCATCTTATAATGCTACCGTCGCGATCTAAGCAAAATCTATACCTAATAATAAAGGGAGAAGGGTTTCTCCCTCGGTCGTTGGTCCAACATCTTTTTTGGTCCGTTTTACCCTCCCACTAAATCGCATAATACAACAGATTGCCCCCGTACCGCTTCAGTCTATTTTGCATCCTCCCCACCGTGACGATCCAGATCCGACCAGAGCCCAGATCTCTCTTCGATCCCTCACTGCCGGCGCCACCGTCATCCTTCTCCCCCGCTAGGCCGCTACCCTGCCTCCCCTCCTGGAACGTTTCTCTCACCCAACCTACTTCGACAAAAAAGAATTATCTGCCTCTGCTCCTCCTCATCTGCAGGCGCGCCGAACTGCTCGACCCGCGCGGCTCCCGCCGCAGACCGAACAAGTAGTGAATCAAGGGGATGAGTTTCAGGCGGCGGCCGGCCTGGAGGCGGATGGGCGCACGAGGTGGAGCAGTTTCCAACAAGGAGGGCGAGCTCCCTCGCATCGAGGGCGCGCGTAGGCAGGGGCGGAGGCCGGTGATGGCGGCGCAGCTGGCTCACTGGACGGGCGCGCGAGGGGAACGAAGGAGGCACCCATGGAGATGGTCCGCGGCTGGAGGGAGGCGCGAGGGCGACGCACTTTGTGTGGCGCGTGTTGCGGCCGAAGGAGAATGGGGTGGAGCCGACTCGATTCCGCCCCATCTTGTTGTTCTGGCGATTTTTCTAATCGAGTAGGCATCACCTATGTACATACGCCAGAGAATCAGAGAGCCTGTTCATGTGGACAAAACCAACAGAAAATGCCTAATTAATCTCTGGACTCGGACCCATCTAGAGGCGATTATCTTCCTCGGTCGTCCGGCGATGCGTGTGAGGCAACCAACTATCGTGCCTCCCAATTTGTAACTTCCAACAAGTCTATGAATATTGCGGCAGAACATGTTGGTAAAAGCAGTCTCTGGGCAGCGGCGGCCGGTGCAAGTTCATTCAGCCATGTGGAGCTGCGTTGGCCACTCCAGGCTGCTGCTCTCACGCATGGCTGCTCCTATCTATCTGAACCGTGCTCTCGCGCCGGTTCAGCGTTGAGCTGTCAAACAGCGATGAGCTCTGCTTCGATTAGCTAGGCAGCTAGCACAGGCCGAGTTCAGTCCTATGCCACAATCTGAGTTCAGTGCTAATGCAAATAGATTCAGATCAAAATGGGGCAGAACTAGCTAATGTGAATGGAACATAGAAACCAGTGTATTTAGTTAGTGTTGACGTGCTAGACCAAACTAAGTGGATAGCAGACGGACATGTATGTGCTGTGCATATAAATAGGAAAACTTGTGTATCTTTTGCATTGATGTACACATAAGTACATACAAACTTGAATTCAAATTTAAAATATGTACTACATATGTCTATAAAAGGATGTCGCTCTTTATTGAATAGATACATCGAAATTTAGACAAATATCCAACATTTTTTTATAGACGGAGGGAGTATTTGAAGCACTGCAATATTTAATTTTGCATTTAATAGAGGATTTCGTTGTACTATTTTATTTTGAAAAATCGAACAAATAGAGATGTCCAGGGATATATGGGACGTCGTTGGGTACGATGGCAAATTAGACACCCCTAAAATTTTTTTGTTCCAACAAAGGGAGGCTCACACTTTGCCTTGCAACAGTTCAAAATGCTCGCTAGATCCAAGGCAGGTTTGGGTGTAGCTTGCTCAGGTTGGGACCGGACACACGATTGTTTGGTTAAGTGTTCAACAAGAGTCACAACATTGTTCAGTTGTAGTTGATTTGTTGGTCACACAATTGATGAATCCTTAGAAAATGATAACTAAGCCACGACATGGTATGATTTTATTTAAAAAATACGAATATAAATAAACCATGAAAAAATATTACCGACATCTATCTTTTTTTAGTCTTTTCTGCCTTAGTATCCAAAACGAGAAAATGAAGAAATATTTTATTTTTTGACTTGATGAAGAAATTTTTTCGGTATATCAGTCATGTCAAGAAAATTGGAATTTCCATTAATTAAATTCTTCATATCTAAAAATTATTTAGTAAAAATCAAATGTAGCAATCTTCGGTCTTTCCCGGTGCAACGCACAGGCACTTTTGCTAGTAAGATGCTTAAAAGATTAACATCACATGCAATTCATAATGTGATATGATATGACCCCTTTAGTCTTTGCGCCTTTGATCTTCATCTCCAAAGCACGGACATGATCTCCATCATCAACGGGCATGATCTCCATCATCGTCGGTGTAGCGTCAAGGTTCATGGCGCCGTCTTCATGGTTGTTCACCGTGTGTAGCAACTATTACAACTACTTTGAAATAATACTACAACATGAAATATAAAGACAACCATAAGGCTCCTGCCGGTTGCCACAATACAATAATGATCATCTCATACATATTCATCATCACATCATGGCCATATCACATCACCAAACCCTGCAAAAACAAGTTAGACGCCTCTAATATGTTTGCATATTTTATGTGGTTTAGGGTTTTCGAGTAAGATCCAATCTACCTAAGAACATGAACCACAACGGTGATACTAGTGTTGGCAATAGAAAGAGTAAATTGAATCTTCACTATGATGGGAGAGAAAGACACCCGCAAAGCCACTTATGCAATACAATTTGCATGTCGAGCGGGGAGCAAATCTCATGAACGCGGTCATGTAAAGTTAGCCCGGGACAACCAAAACATCGACGCACCTGGTCGGCCACCGCCTGGCCGGGAGAGAAATCCCAATGAAGAAGAGCATCCATGATCTACAGATGAAGATCGCCATGGCTAGGTGGGGGAGGGAGGAGAGAGGTGGAGAGCGCCATCTTCTCACCATTTTTCCCCCTCTCCCCTGGCGAAAGAACTCTTCTTGGTGGTATATTTCTCTTCGGCCTCTTTCCCCTTGTCCGAAGAATCAGTTGGTCTTGCTTTGCAATGCTGTATTGGAGGTGTTGGATCTAACCTAATGGTTTACAAATTGAGTGATCGACGATTCATATTTTCAGTTTTCTCTAATAAGGTTGGACACTTCATCTATGGCTTGAAAGATCGTGTGTGGCTGGATTTCATTTGCCATTTCTCTCTATATAGGGGAGATACCTCTGGTATTCATTTCGATAATGGGAATTCATGGTTTTCCAACTCTCATAACTTGGAGGTGGCACAACGTAGTCCCACTCGTTTCAAACCATCTTTGCATGTTCTAGCCTCTAGTGCTGCACGTGATCCTCATTCCTCTGCCACGGAGCTTGCAAAGTTCGGTTTCAATAATTTTGTGGCTAAGCCCAATACTATTACACCTCTAAGTTCTACAATTCCAAGTTCATCTGCTACTTCTTCATCAGCAAAGTTGAACTTGAATCTGATAAGTTTTGGAAGTTTTCCTAGCCGTATTGATCTAAGCAAGGAAAATAATTGCATTTTGAAGAAGACCTTTATTGGCTTTAATTGCGCTCGGATTTTATGTGCTCAGTTACCTATTCAAACCCTTGAAATTATGGAGGATCAACGGCAGGCGGGTTATTGTGAAGAGGAAATCATGGACATGCTTAATTTACCTTTTGTACCGCCCAAAGCAATTTCGTTTGAATTTATTAGCAGATGTTTTATTTGTGGGCTCAAAGACCATCTTCAGCCCAACTGTCCGGGGGTTTGCTCTATGTGCCAGCGTCTGGGCGACAAATGCTCCCATTGTCTGGATAAAGCCCAACAAAATACCTAACAGCAACAGCAGAAGAAGGGCTCTCAGGTTTCTAAGGGATTTTCTAATGATTTTTCTTGCTGTCCGAAGAAGCAAACCTGGCGTATCAAGAATGTCCAAGTTTCTAGGACACAAGTTAATGTCACTACCAAAAAGGTATGAGTCCCTAAACGGAAAAAGGAAGGTGACGATTCGGTTCCCTTTGCTACAGCACACACTTCCGTTTCGCCTCCTCTCTCTGGCCCTGCTCTCTTCTCACTACCTTCGTCTGGCGAATCACAACCTCTGCTCATCGACGAAGCTGAAGTCATGGCGACCTTCCCTGTCAATCCGCTGGCCTTTCTTCCTGAGGGAATGATGATTGATCAAGGGTCACCCGACCGTAAGGTAAGGACAGATCTGGTCGTCCCTGCCATAGCACCTTTGCAGAATGACAGAGTCTTGATAGCTGAAACCAATAGATTTATTCCTATTCACCTCCGTGAGCAAATGCGTGATGATGCAAGAGATATGCTGGTTGAGGCTGGTCACATAGTCAGATATTTTGATGATCATCCGTTTGGCTTGGGAGTTTATACTTTCAGAGACACTCTTACTGCTGATTCAGTTTCTGGCCTTACCTTTGAACTGGATGATATAACAACTATTACTTTTGTGAAGCATGATGAAGCCAAGAACATGCGCTTAACTGCTTTTGGTAGAGAAACTTGGTTTTTATATGTTGGCTACCCTCTGAATTATCAAACAACACAAATCATTAGCAGTGCGGTGGAGGACTTTGGTCTGCTGTCAATCTGGCAGAACCCCCGTGGAAATAATAAATTTGTTCTTGTTAGAGCTGCTATTGTTGATCCCAAGTTTGTACCAAAAACCTTAGTGATACATCAGCTTGGTGGTACTCGAAGAAGCTGGACTGTGCCTGTTATTATGTTAAGAAGTACTGACTGGAATGCTCATGAGGCTGTTGTTCCCCCTCCACCTGAAGACCCTCCATCCAATAACCCACACCCTCTGTATGGGCCTGATCCTACGGCTGAAAACATCTATCAACATCAGCTTGCCTTATGGTTGCAGCAGAATCAGCAATAACATCAGGGTGGAGGCAACAATCATGGTCATTAGCATTTTCATCATCATATGCAGCCGGTTGCAGTGAATTATAATGCAGTACAACAACATTTGAATGAACAAGAAGATATCCTACCTGTTCATGAAGAAGTACAAGGAGCACCACCTCTTTTCAATTTCCAAGAAATGCTTGTAGAGCAAGGTGTGACATTTGAAGCTGGCTTACCTCCTCCTGCCAATAATGTGACTGATAGCCCACTTCAAGCATGGACTGATATGGTTGACTCTCCCACTTCAAGCATCAGTTCACAAGATATTGTTATGGTGCATATGCCTCAGGTACAACAGATGAATTTTCTCAGTTTTGACTCTGGATCCTTTGAGGATTTAACTGCTGAAACTTGGGCCAAGGTCTGCTTGGCTAAGTCTGCTATGTCCTCTATTTTGGCTCCCTCTGTGTCACTGGACAACACACATCATATATCCTTCAACATACAGATGGATTCAGTTATGCTCTATGAATTAATGGGTGGGTTCTTTATGTTACAGGCTGGAAGAAAACAGTTCAGCAAGGAATCTCCTGTCACCTCTTCTGCTACACACATGATGATTGAGTATCCTATGGATGATTCTAGTTCTTCTGCAGAATGTTCTGATGCCCCTCTCCCGCTGGATAACAAAGGAAAAGGGAAGCTATTGACTGAACCTGAGTGCACTTCACAGGTTGGGAGAAGCTCCAGAAGCAACAAATATGATGGATTCAATCATAAAAATCTTTCTGAAGCAAGAGCTACTAAATCTAAAGTAAAGCAGGGAAAAATTCCAGCTGTACAACAGAAGATTCACAAGCCTAAGAAGCTGCCCAAGAATTCTATTACACAGTATGATCCATCAGTGCTGGCTACTACTCCTATTCCTGTCCTCCAAGCTATTGGAATCAACCTATGTGGTGTTCCTCCAGCAGAACTTCATGAAGAGAGGCTGCTTGATCCAACACTAGCAGATGACCAGCATTCTGCAATGGTGGCATATAATGGTGACACTACCTAGGCAGTGTTTATTATTATTATCATATTTTGTAATAACTATGAACTTCCTGAAAAAATGGATTGTACTCTGCTGGAATATTCGTGGACTAAATGCAAAAACCAAGCAACTTGCTCTTATGAATGCTATAAAACTTAGTGGTTGTGATGTTATTTGTCTGCAAGAAACAAAAAAGGAGCATTTTGACCTAAATTTATCAAATCTTGTTGTCCTCCCTATTTTGATGAGTTTGTTTATGTTCCTTCTGTTGGAGCATCTGGGGGTTTAATTATCATATGGAAAAGTGCTATATTCTCTGGGATTGTTATGCATTGTGAATCTTATGCACTTTTGGTGTATTTTACTTCTACACAATCCTCCAGGTCTTGGACTTTAGTTAACATTTATGGACCTTGTCATGGGGAACAAAGAGACAAATTTGTTCAGTGGCTTTATGATCTAAATATTCCTGCTGATGAAGATTGGCTCATTGTTGGAGATTTTAATTTCATTAGATCACCAAATAACAGGAATAAACCTCGAGGAAATGTCAATGACATGCTCACTTTCAATGATATCATTCGTTCACAAAATCTCACCGAGCTCCCACTCAAAGGAAGGAAATATACTTGGAGTAACATGCAAGATGACCCTCTCCTTGAGCAATTAGACTGGTTCTTTACCTCCCCACATTGGACTTCATAATATCCTGCTACCACTGTCATGATCCAGGGTAAACCAACATCTGACCACACTCCATGCAAATCTCTATTGAAACAAAAATTCCTGGTAGCAAACTTTTCAGATTTGAATCATTCTGGGTGGCTCACCCAGGATTTCAACAAATAGTTGCTGACAGCTGGAATAAACCTGTATATAAAAAGAACAGTGCAGCTACTCTTAATGCCAAATTCAAAAGGCTCAGATATGACCTCAAACATTGGAGCAAATCTATATCCAAACTTTCTATTTGTATAGAAAATTGCAATCAAGCAATAGCAGAAAATAGATAAACTGGAGGAACTTAGAACTCTTTCTATAGCTGAAGTGAACTTCCGACAGATTCTCAAATACATCTGGCTAGACTGCTATCATATCAGCATGAATATTGGAAGAAAAGATGCACCATAAGATGGACTATGTTTGGAGATGAGAATTCCAAAAAAATTCAGGCAATTGCTACTGAGAGGCACAGAAGAAATTATGTGGCTTCCTTACTACTGTCTGGTGGAAATATTGTCACCGAACACATGGACAAAGAAGAAATCATTTTCCAAACTTATAAAGACAGACTTGGCTCTTGCTCTTCTCCACAAATGGAATTTGATTTGCCATCATTGATTACTCCTATTCCTGGCCTTGAAAAATTATCTGCTCCTTTCTCTACACAAGAAATAGATGATGTTATAAACCACATGCCAGTGGATAAAGCACCAGGCCCTGACGGATTTAATGGACTTTTCCTGAAAAAATGTTGGCATATTATCAAAGAGGACATATATGCTTTATGCTTTAGTTTTTATGAAGGGAAGTTGGATCTTGAGAGTATCAATATGTGATACATTACACTCATCCCCAAAATATCAAACCCAGAGGGAGTTAATGACTATAGACCAATTACTCTGCTGAACTGTGTTCTAAAAATTATAACCAAACTGCTGGCAAATAGGTTGCAGAAGATTGTTCTGAGAATTATCCACAAAAATCAATATGGATTTCTGAAGGGGAGAACTATCCAGGATTGCCTAGCTTGGGCTTTTGAGTTCTTATATCAATGTGAAAAATCTATTCAAGAAATTCTTCTACTTAAACTAGATTTTGCAAAGGCTTTTGATACTATTGCTCACAGTGCTATGATAAAGATCATGAAGCAAATGGGTTTTGATGAGAAATGGATAACTTGGATAAAAGCCATTTTTGGTTCTGGTAAATCTGCTGTCCTACTTAATGGAGTACCTCGGAGACAATTCTTTTGCAAATGTGGTGTTAGACAGGGAGATCCTCTATCTCCTCTTCTCTTTGTGCTTGCGGCAGATCTTTTACAATCTGCTATCAATAAATCTTTCAGAGATGGTGTTCTTCAGGCTCCCTTCTCCACTACATACCAAATGGATTTCCCTGTGGTTCAATATGCTGATGACACACTTATAATCATGAAAGCATTCACTACCCAGGTTATGCTTATGAAAGATAATCTGCAGAAATATGCAGCCTCCACTGGATTACACATTAATTTTCATAAGTCCTCCCTCATACCGATCAATCTTTCCACACAATAGGCAAATTTATTTCCTGGCCTTCTGGGATGCACTATTGCCTCAATGCCTTTCACATACTTGGCATTACCTCTAGGCACCACTAAACGAACTGTCCAAGATCTGATGCCTTTGGTCGATATAATTGAGAGAAGAGTTTCAACAACATTTCTAATGATGAATTACAGTGGAAGAGTCACAGTGGTGAATTCCCTATTGACATCTATTGCAAATTTTACCATGTGCTCTATCCAAATCAACCCAAAAATACTAGAACATGTGGAGAAGATAAGACGTCATTGCCTTTGGAATAAGAAAACAGAGGATGGTGAGAAGTGTAATTCACTAGCTGCCTGGGATATGGTTTGCAAACCAAATGAAAAAGGAGGGCTTGGTATTCTAAATCTCAAAATACAGAATGAGGGACTCCTCCTCAAATACCTCCATAAATTCTATAACAAAAAAGATATTCCCTGGGTTCATTTATTGTGGAATACTTATTATACTGGGAAAGTACCTCATAATATAGCCCCATGTGGATCAAATTGGTGGCGTACTGTTTTCAACCTATCACCCATTTTTAGAGGAATCTCCATGAGTCATATTAATGATGGAAGAACTACACTTTTTTGGAAGGATAAATGGCTACAAGATATAAACTCAGAAGAATTCCCGAGAGCTTACTCTTTCACCAAGAATGAAGATATTTCAGTCAGGGATTTCTTAACTTCTACACAGTTATCACAGAATTTTTATCTGCCTCTGACACCACAAGCTCTAGATGAAATTCGAACCTTACAAGCCTCAACATCTTACATTGATTTAAAAAATGATATACATGATTCCTGGACATATGAATGGGGTGCTGTAACATCCCAAATTTCAATAAAAGGAAGAAGAAGAATTCCAGAGATCCAAAATTTAGAACCAACAAAAACTTTTATTTACATATAGTGCCATGCATAGGACTTGTGCATTTTGAGTGATATGCCATGATGATTGTTATTATGTTTATGTGCTAAACCCTAAAACCCTAAAGTGATCAAGTGAAGATCACAAACCAAATAAAATAAAAAGAGAAAGAAATCAAATAAGAAAACCCTAAAACCCTCACATATGGTTTAGGCCATTTTTGCAAATCTTTACCCTAGACCATTTTGACCTTCACCATTAGTGGTTTTATGTTACTAAACACTTATTACAACTTTTCGAATCAAAGAAACACAAATCAAATCAAATCCAAACTCAAATTGTGGTCACATAGAATAATGGTCAAATCTGCCATTTATATTCTGGTCACTAGTTTGAGCCCCTGGCTTTCAAGTTTTTCAAACTAAACTTTCCAAATTCTTTGCACCTCATCCAAGAGCACATCAAGGTGAACAACTTTTGTAAATACCACCATACCAAAATCATCTTGGATCAAAAACTATGCTCATGCAAAGTTGAGACTTTTTAACAATGTCAACAATCTCACACTTTGCATTTTGCATTTCTTTTATTTCTAAAATTCCACCACCACTTGTGAATGTCTCTGGTCATTTGCAACTTATCCAAATGAACCATTTTCAAATTTTGGAACCACATGAGCTCAACCAAATTTGGCAAAGTTTGCAAAATTCAAATAGGAGCAAATCTTCAACACTATTTCAAATAGTGTTTCTGCCAACCCTACTGCCCCACTCGACCCTACCCTGTTCCCTTGTCCCCTCTCTCTCTCTCTTAACCAGCATAGCAAGCCTAGGAGTAACCCTAGCAAGCCATGGACATGGCCATGCCGGCCATGTGCCACATGTCGAGCTCCCCCTCTCTCCCTTCTTCCCCAACCACGGCCACCGTGCCCCAGAGCACCACCTCACCTCTCTACACACGCCTATGCATGCCATGGTCGAGGAGGATGCCGACAGCCACTGGAACGCGCACGCCCAGGGACGGCATCGGCATGCCGTGGACGTCGCACGTGCACGCCGTGGGTGCACACTGGCCACGCGCCACGCCACCACCTCGAGCACGCCCTGGACCCCCTTTGAGCACGTCGAGCATCACCGTGACACCACGACGCCGCCAGACACGCGCGCAACACCAACCCGTGACCGCCGCCACCGGAGACGACGACACGATTCCGCCATTGCCGTGCCAGAACTCGCGACCACCCGACCGTGTTAGGCACCGCCTAGCCTAGCTGTCGCCGCCCAGAGGACCGCCAGGATGCTCTGCACAGGACGCCGCCCTCGCCTAGCTCGCTAGACCGCCGGAGACTCCGCGTCGATGTCGACCTCGCCGCAGCCCCACGGTACCCTCCCTCGCCTATAAAAGGAGGCCTCGCCTCGACGATTTCTCCACACCACTGCACTCCCCACCACTCACTCGATCTCCTCCGCCACTCGCCGCTCGACATTGCCCAGTAGCGCCGCCCAATTCCACCCTAACTGTCGTGCGTCGTCGCGGAACCTCGCCGGCGATTGGAGCCACCCCAGGACGAGCAGCCGGTCCCAGGAGGATCGCCGTCAACTACACCTTCACCGAGCATACTGCCCACCGTCGCTGGAGCCACGGTGAGCTCCCCGACCCCCTACTACCACCGCGCCAGTGCGAGCTTCTCGCCGGCGACGACGATGACCCTGCACCGTTAGATCCCCCTCTAATCCAACGTCCCACGTTGCCCGTACTGATTCAGGATTTATGAGCCACTGACGGGTGTTAGCCACCGTCAGACAGCCCACGCGTGGTGGGCTGGACTGTGGCCGTTCGGACCGTTTCGGCCCAACTATTTTTCCCACCAGGCCCGTTCAATCAAATTTGATTTTCAGAATTTGTTTAAATTTCAATACTGGCACTGTATTTGAAATTGAATAGTTTGAAATTGGCTTGGCCAAATTTAGCAAACTTGATATTGTTGGAAAGCTACTAAAAAGATCTACAACACTACACTGGTCTCACTGCGAAATTCTTTGTAGAAATAATGTGACAATAAGAACAAGTCAGGGACTTTTGCACATTCAAATAAATCTTAAAAATCAACCAAAAGTGCTATAAAGTGGTTTTCAACTCTCATAGCTCACATTTCACTTACACTAATTGTTTCTGCAAAAATATGGTGTGGTCACTTTGGGTGATCATGGCCTAGTTTAAATAAAGTACTATATGGCTAGTTTAGTTAAGTGATATTGTCCAAAACTATTATGCAAATCATATGAAGTGTTTTACTTCATTTAAATCTTGTCCCAAGTACTTTCATATGAAGTTATGACCCTGGTCTAAATACTCTCACATGAAATACTTGGTGATATTAAATCATAATTAGCATTGTTAAATAGTATGAGGTATTCTACCTCATTTAAATCATTTTCCCAAATGATGATGATGAATGGTTGACTTAGGTCAACATGATTTCATGTATGATTGTTTGAGGAAGTTAAATCTTAAGAAGATTCAACGAGGGGAAATTATTTTCCTCAAAAACTAAATGGAAACTATCATTTGCATATGTAATGAGAGGAAATTATTTTTCCTCAAGAAAGAAAACCAATGCACCTAATTGTGTTATGTGTGTGATTAGAATAGTTTGTGTGAAGTCATGTTGTGATTAGTATAGCTCTTGAACTTGTTGAGTGATTATACCTCGTATTCGAATTTAGACGCTAGCACCGGAGAATACCAGGAAGAGGAAGGATTCTACCAAGAGGAGGAAGAGGAGAACTTTGACCACTACCAAGGCAAGCTAATATTCTTGCAAAGTGCAAAGCCCTTTGGGGCAAGGCACCATTAGTCTTACCCTACTTACCATGATCCCATCCCAAGTTTTTACCTTACAAGTTTTTACTTGATTTATTAAAGAGTTACTTTTATAGTTAACTTTGGTCTAAGTTAAGTGTATTACTAGAGTAGCAAAGTTAGTCTCAATGATGCCCAAGCAAGTTAGCACCCCTCATGATTAGTGCTAGTGCTAATGATATGGATATCCGGGCCTGGTACTCTAGGACAGCCATTGATATGATATTTGGGTCTAAGGTTGTACCAGTAGTTTATTATAATCTTGTTATTAGGAGATAATAATGTAGCCAGGTCATGCTGTGGGCCATCTAGGGTTTAATAGAGTCTGTTTGACTTGGGCCTGTCCAAGTCGAACTAGGTTAGGCCCAATAAGGGGGCCGGCCGGCCAGCTCTCCCTCTCATATAAGGAGATGGCACGGCTAGGGTTTAGGACAGTTCAAGTTTAGTCTAAAAGTTTAGGGTTTCCCTATTGCGTGTGATCACGTGTATCATCCCTCCAGGGGTACGGCGCTGCTGTTTATCTATATTATCCGCTGCGAAGGTTCTTGTGTTTATCAAGGATTGTCTAGCTCTTGGTTTGAGGCGTATCGTTCATCGATCCGTTGCTTGCTGGATTCGTTCCCTCTTCTCCAGGCTGCGTTCATCACGTTGTTGGGAGGAATCTTTACCCCAGGTTCTCGCTATGAAAGATCGGGCATCAACTAAGGAGGATCCAGTGGGTCGCTCCTTTATCAGTTGATCTACGACCGTAACACCTCCACCCAGAGGATAATATTTTGTGCTGATCACCCATAGTTGCATGCATGATCTGCAGTGTTTTTAGGAAGAGGGGATCAGAAACACATCAATATTTTATTGAATTGACTAGATGCTGCTTTTGGACCTGGGGTAGTGCCTTGCTGATGTTCATGCTGAACTTGGTTTTTGTATTAAGCTTATTTGGGGATCAGATACACTGTGATGAGACTTTGTTAATTAGCTAATATAGTATATGTTAGACATGTTTTATTTTACTTTAATTTACTGTGATATGCTGCGGTAGTTTCAATATGCGGTCTGATGATTTGTATTATACCTAGCTACATGGAGCTCAACATTTTGAAATATTCATAGATTTTTAAGTGTAAATGTGATATATCCCATATGTAGTCAATGCTATCTTGTACGAGCTTGTAAAATCTCAGGGAAAATACATTTTATTTTACAAAGTGTAAAAGTGACCAATTTTTTTGATCTGATTGTAACGAACATAAGTGCAGATGGTCAAACCCCGAAAACTTCTCATATTCATTGTTACATGGTCGAGATATAAAGGTAATTTACGCACTGGTTTAATACTCAACTGCTTACATCCATGTTTGTTTGCAGTTTTTTTTGACACCTCTTAATGCTCCCTCCGATCCATTTTTTTTTTGAGATACACAGTACAAACACAGACGCTCTCATATAGATGTAGCTAGACACATATTAGTTGTAGAGACATCCATTTTATCATCAAGTAATGAGGATCAGATGGAGTATCGTTTTCATTTTACCAAAAGAAATGGATATACTGTATAGTACAACGTAGCCTGAGGCCCTGAGCTCTGAATGCAATTTCTGTGTACACACTGATCGGATCATAACCCACACGACCTGTCTCACTGGTATGTAGGTCCGGGCCCCACCATATACTGATAAAGCCCAGTGACCCGCCGTGTGAAGTTTTCTGTGTGGATTCCTGCGTACCTGGTTTCGTTCCTCCAAGAAACGCTCATTTTTTTGACCGGGGGGACACGCGCATTTATTTCCTTGCTGATGTATCATTCTCAGTTTCTCACAACCCCCTCATGCTCAGATCTCCCCAGATCCCTCGCCGTCCATCTCCCCTGAGTCCTCTCCCTACACCACCGGCGTCCACCACCGCTCGGACTACGCGGCTTGGACTCCGTCCTCTACGGATGCGGCGACGTCGCATCTAAAAACTCCACTAAGGCGACGCGTTATCCCGGATTCTCTCGGTCCATGGCTGCAATGGCGGTATGTTTCCCCCGAATCACTAGCGTTGCCGGTCACATCTTTATTATATCTAAGCTGTATTGTCGGTTGCTTAGCATTGTTTGATATAGAGTATTCCTCTCATCCAGTGTATATATTAATCCTCTGGTAAAGACTCGGGCTACACATGCACGCATGCTAGTTAGGTTGGGACTGTATCTAATGTGTGCAATAATAATCGTTCAAATATGATATTAGTCAATCCACGGCCGATAATCACATATGAGGACACCGAGCATGCATGTCTGGCTTATGGACTCTTTAGGCCGACGCTGATTTTTTTTTGTTTGCTTGGTCGATCTGTACTGGCGGATGATGAACTGCAGATGCATTACTCTGATGCTAGACCGAGCCAGCAAGCATGCATGGCTCATGCTATCTTGATTTCTATTCTCATAGCTACTATTTATATCGATTTGGCTTCTGCGATACAATGATACACTATGCTGAATAATTTGATGATACAAGGTTGTACATATCAGCCTAGCTAGATTGAGAAGCTTATTGTTCAGACTGTGTGTATGATAAGAACAATGATCCGCTGACTTTGCTAGGTGCCTTTGATTATGCATTTGCTTGGAATTACGGTCAGAAGCTAGAGGCATTATCTAATTGAGGCCTCTTTTTTGCAGTGTTCAAACAAGAAGCTCAAGCTTGGAGAGAGCTTATCATGGAAGGAGACATCTGTAGAGCCAGCCCTAGTGTGCAAGGTGTTTAGGCGCATCGATGAGGAGAATACCGCTGACAGCTTCTGCAAGGTACTATGTACATCGGATTTAGAGGTGATTACCATCCCCACTCGTGTTCTACCCTGGTTTTACGGTGGGTGTCCAGAGTCCATCAACCTGAAGATGTCCACTGCATGCACCTGGATTGTGGACCTGAAGCAACAAGATGGCAATGTTTTAATGGACGCGGGATGGCCAGAGTTTGTCAAAGCACATGACATGAAGGTAGGATACCTCCTGACCTTCAAGAAGCTTGACACCAAATCATTGCATGTGCTCATATTTTGTTACAATTGCTGTGAGAAGGTTATATGGTGTTCAGGTTATCACCCATCGCTGGGGCAACAAAATGAATCACAGCTGTATTTAAGTTGTCTTACAAATGTTCTGTAGAGAGAGCTGGTCTATAATACTAGTATAATGATGCATTGTGGTGAACATGATGGTACCATTACTGGATTGTGGTCACATGTGAGGGGGGATGTTGATATGTATAACTGGATTGCCTAGCCCTTTCCATTAGTTCCGACTTTTGGTTGCGTTGGCTAGTGCATGAAGCTTGACATGGTATCAGAGCCCAGGGTCTCGAGTTTGAGACCTGGCTTTCGTAATTTATCCTAAAAATTGGTGCTGCCCTCCGTTGCCCTCCTCGGAGTCCACGTATATGCCTCTTGAGCTATACCTCTGAGTCTCCTTGTGTTGACCTCTTCCCTTCTTCCGGTCACACGTGAGGAGGGGCGTTGAGATGTATAAGTGGATTGCCTAGCCCTTTCCATCTGTTCGGACTTTTGGTTGCGTTGGCTAGTGCATGAAGCTTGACAAACCTTATTTATGTGTACAGCTCTCTAGTTGTACTATTAATTATTATGTGCTTATGTTGGCTGGATTGTGATGAACATGAGATGTTCTGTTGTTTCCGTAAAGAAAAAAACGTGATGTTTTTTCGAAAACATATTATGCGCAAATAGGCAACCCTCAGTAACGATCATGGGTTCAAGCGTCCAGGATCCAGTGCCTTGACATCAGCAAGCACAGATGAACAGTTGGTTGACTTGTAGATTTGGACGTTGGATTGAAAATAAATAGCTAAGATCTAAGTACTGTAGCATGTACCATATGTACTGTTCATGGTCTCATTCCGGGTTCAAGTGCTACCTAATGTAGCACCACTTTTTTTTTGGGTTAGCCCAGACAACCTTCCCAATAAAAAAAGTAATATCTTCCCTGCATGGGCCAATTGTTTGTACTTTTGGGCTGCCGCCGGCCATGTACATGGTGATTGCTGTCAGCCTGCTTACTTCGCTGATAACAATCCAAAAACATTTAATGGGCCTCCGACTCATGCCATTGGGGCCCTTCCTAATTTAAACACGGAGATCCTATGATTGGCCCTCAAGAAACCGAGATTCTACATATAAAGTTATTTTTATTTCGTATCAATTATGATTATGATTCTTTTTGAATGCGCATAGCCAGTATGCGCATCTATATGGGCTCTATATTTTGATATATTCATATAGTCGATTCCAAAAAATTTCATAAATTATTTAAAGTTCCAAGATTTATTCAATCAGTTTGCAAGATCTTAGTGTATTTGTAGCATAAAAAAATGACAAACCTCTTCATCAGATTGTTGTTAACAAGTGTAGTGTTGTGAACCCAAAATATATTACATACTTCCTCGTAGATCAAATTTGAACTAATTAAGTTGAACTAAAGCCCGGATCAACAGTTAGTATGGATTAGATGCATGGAGTACGAAAAACAAATGAATAGGCAATATTTCAGTTTTTCCTTCAGTTGAGAATACTAGAGCAGGACCCATTTGCCAGTAGCGTCCCTCAACATTTGAAGGTAAAGACAAACAGAAGGGATAAAAAAAAAGCAAGTATCCTACATATCTCGGGTTAAAACATATCGAGAAATCACATATTTCTTGTACATAGAGGCTGACATCGGGGACCCATCGGCCAGCCGTGGAAAAAAAATCCAAGAAATGAAACAATTATCGTACGGAGAAGCTGACATGTGGGACACATTTTGCAGCAGCGTCCTCAACTTTGAAAAAGGCGGCAGGGGATCGAAAGAACAAGCAAAGTTGCCAGAAATCAGCGGTCAAAAATAAATCCAAGAAATGAAATGTTTATTGTTCATAGAGGCTGACATGTGGGACCCACGAGCCAGTAGCGTCCTCAACGTTTCAAAGGCGGCAGGGGATCGGAAAAAAGGCAAGTGACCATATATCAGGTGCCAAAAATAATCCAAGGAAAGAAACTTTTATTGTACATAGAGGATGACATATGGGTCCCGTTTTGCAGGAGCGTTCTCACCGTTTCCAAGGCGGCACGGGATCGAAAAAAAAGAAACGAAAGGTTTATCGTTCAGAGAGGCTGAGATGTGGGACCCATGGGCCAGCAGCGTCCTCTTAGTTTCAAAGGCGGCAGGGGATAAAAAAAGGCAAATAGCCAGTAATTAGGGTAAAAAATAAATCAAACAAAGGAAACTTTTATTGTTCATAGAGGCTGACGTTTCAGAGGCGGCATGAGATCGAAAGAAAAAGGCAAATACCAAGAAATTATGGGTCAATAATAAATCAAACAAAGTAAAGGTTTATTGTTCATAGAGGCTGACATGTGGGACCCCTGAGCCAGCAGCGTCCCCAATGTGTTAAAGGCGGCAGGAGATCGAAAGACAAAGGCCAAACATCAGTTGGTAAAAAAATCCAAGAAAAGAAACATTTACCGTTTTGAGAGGCTGACATGCGGGACCCATGAGGCAGCAGCATCCTCAATGATTCCAAGGCGGCAGGGGATCAAAAGGGGTCAAAAATATATCCATCATAGGAAACTTTTATTGTTCATAGAGGATGTGGGACCGACCTGCCAGTAGCGTCCTCATCGTTCAAAGGGGGCAGGGGATCAAAAGAAAACGGCAAATAGCCAGAAATTAGGGGTAAAAAATAAATCCAATGAAGGACACTTTTATTGTTCATAGAGGATGACATGCGGGACCAATGAGCCAGCAGCTTCCTCAACGTTTCAAAGGCGGCATGAGATCGAAAGGAAAAGGAAAACGACCAAATATCAGGAGCCAAAAATAATCCAAGAAAAGAAACTTTATTGTGCATAGAGGATGACATGCGGGTCCCATTTTGCAGCAGTGGTCTGAACGTTTCAAAGTCGGCATTAGATCGAAAGAAAAAGACAAGTGCCAAATATCAGGAGCCAAAAATAATCCAAGAAAATAAACTTCTATTGTACATAGAGGATGACATGCAGGACCCATTTTGCAGCAGCGGTCTCAACGTTTCCAAGGCGGCACAGGACCAAAAGAAAAAGGAAGTAGCTAGAAATAAGGGTGTCAAAAAAATCGAAGAAAAGGAATATTTCAATTGGGCTGCTTCTGGCCATCTGGGCCTTCAAACTATCCCGCTGGACGCCTTTTGATTCGTACAATTTCAGCCCATTCCAAAACAGGAAAGTTCGGAATTTTCTAAAAAAACAGGAAAGTCCTATGGCTCGCAAAAAAAAAAACAAGGAGATTCAACATATAAGTTTGTTTATGTAAAAATAAAGATTTAATTTATCCCTTTGCAATATCTCATAGCAAAATACACTGTTTATTGTCTGCAAAATAATCAAGATATCACATGTTTCTTATACGGGGAGGCTGACATCGGGGACCCATGAGCCAGCAGCATCATCAACGTTTTAAAGGCGGCAGGGGATGGAAAGAAAAAATAAACCAAAAATCTATTGGTACAAAATCCAAGAAAAAAAACATTTTCGGTCTGAGAGGATAACATGCGGGACCCATGAGGCAGCAACATCCTCAGTGTTTAATGTTAGAGGCTGACATGTGGGACCCGTGAGCCAGCAGCGTCCTCAACGTTTTAAAGGCGGCAGGAGATCGAATGAAAAAATAAGCCAAAAATCATTTGGTATTCAAAATCCAAGAAAAGAAACATTTACCGTTCTGAGAGGATGACATGCGGGGCCCATGAGGCAGCAGCATCCTCAACGATTCCAAGGCGGCAGGGGATCAAAAGAAAAAAGGAAATATCCATAAATTAATTAGGGGTTCAAAAAAAATCCATCAAAGGAAAGTTTTATTGTTCATAGAGGATGACATGTGGGACTGACCTGCCAACAGCGTCCTCATCGTTTCAAAGGGGGCAGGAGATCAAAAGAAAAAGGCAAATAGCCAGAAATTAGGGGTCAAAAATAACTCCAAGAAATGAAACTTTTATTGTTCGTAGAGGATGACATGCGGGACCCATGAGCCAGCAGCTTACTCAACGTTTCAAAGGCGGCATGAGATCGAAAGAAAAAGGCAAGTGACAAAATATCAGGAGACAAAGATAATCCAAGAAAAGAAACTTTATTGTACATAGAGAATGACATGCGGGTCCCATTTTGCAGCAGCGGTCCCAACGTTTCAAATGCGGCTTGAGATCAAAAGAAAAAAGAAAGTAGCCAGAAATTAGGGGGTAAAAAAAACTCCAAGAAAGGAAAGTTTTATCGTTCATACAGGCTGACATGTGGGACCTATGAGCCAGCAGAGTCCTCAACGTTTCAAAGGCGGCAGGGGATCAAAAGAAAAAGGAAATAGCCAAAAATCAGAGGGTGAAAAAAAACCAAGAAAATGAACTTTTATAGTACATAGAGGATGACATGCGGGTCCCATGAGCCAGCAGGTTCCTCAACGTTTTCAAAGGCGGCATGAGATCGAAAGAAATAGGCAAGTGACCAAAAATTAGAGGGTGAAACATAATCCAAGAAAAGAAACTTTTGTTGTACATAGAGGATGACATGTGGGTCCCATTTTGCAGCAGCGGTCCCAACGTTTCAAATGCGGCTTGAGATCAAAAGAAAAAAGAAAGTAGCCAGAAATTAGGGGGTAAAAAAATCCAAGAAAATAAAGTTGATGGACATAGAGGATGACATGCGGGTCCCATGAGCCAACAGCTTACTCAACGTTTGCAAGGCGGCAGGGGATCAAAAGAAAAAGGAAATAGCCAAAAATCAGAGGGTGGAAAAAAACCAAGAAAGTGAACTTTTATAGTACATAGAGGATGACATGCGGGTCCCATGAGCCAGCAGGTTCCTCAAAACGTTTCAAACGTGGCATGAGATCGAAAGAAAAAGGCAAGTTACCAAATATCAGGAGCCAAAAATCAGAGGGTGAAAAAAAATCCAAGAAAATAAACTTTTATAGCACATAGAGGATGACATGCGGGTCCCATGAGCCATCAGGTTCCTCAAAATGTTTCAAACGTGGCATGAGATGGAAAGAAAAAGGCAAGTGCCAAATATCAGGAGCCAAAAATAATCCAAAAAAAGAAATTTTATTGTACATAGAGGATGACATGCGGGTCCCATTTTGCAGCAGCGGTCTCAACGTTTCCAAGGCGGCACAGGACCAAAAGAAAAATGAAGTAGCCAGAAATAAGGGTGTCAAAAAAATCCAAGAAAAGGAATATTTCAATTGGGCTGCATCTGGACATCTGGGCCTGCGAACTATCCTGCTGGGCCTTTTGACTCATACAATTTCAGCCCACTCCAAAACAGGAAAGTTCGGATTTATCTAAAAAAAACAGGAAAGTCATATGCTTCGCAAAAACAAAAAACAAGGAGATTCAACATATAAATTTGTTTATGTAAAAATAAAGATATAATTTATCCGTTTGAAATAGCTCAGAGCGCAATACACTGTTTATTGTCTACAAAATAATCAAGATATCGCATGTTTCTTGTACGGGGAGGCTGACATCAGGGACCCATGATCCAGCAGCGTCGTCAACATTTTAAAGGCGGCAGGGGATGGAAAGAAAAAATAAACCCAAAATATGTTGGTAAAAAATCCAAGAAAAGAAACATTTTCGTTCTGAGAGGATGACATGCGGGACCCATGAGGCAGCAGCATCCTCAGCGTTTATTGTTCATAGAGGCTGACATGTGGGACCCGTGAGCCAGCAACATCCTCAACATTTTAAAGGCGGTAGGAGATCGAAAGAAAAAATAAGCCAAAAATTATTTGGTAAACAAAATCCAAGAAAAGTAACATTTACCGTTCTGAGAGGATGACATGCGGGACCCATGAGGCAGCAGCATCCTCAACGATTCCAAGGCGGCAGGGGATCAAAGAAAAAGAAAAAAGGAAATATCCAGAAATTAATTAGGGGTTCAATATAAATCCATCAAAGGAAACTTTTATTGTTCATAGAGGATGACATGTGGGACCAACCTGCCAAAAGCGTCCTCATCGTTTCAAAGGGGGCAGGAGATCAAAAGAAAAAGGCAAATAGCCAGAAATTAGGGGTCAAAAATAACTCCAAGAAAGGAAACTTTTATTGTTCGTAGAGGATGACATGCGGGACCCATGAGCCAGCAGCTTACTCAACGTTTCAAAGGCGGCATGAGATCGAAAGAAAAAGGCAAGTGACAAAATATCAGGAGACAAAGATAATCCAAGAAAAGAAACTTTATTGTACATAGAGAATGACATGCGGGTCCCATTTTGCAGCAGCGGTCCCAACGTTTCAAATGCGGCTTGAGATCAAAAGAAAAAAAGAAAGTAGCCAGAAATTAGGGGGTAAAAAAACTCCAAGAAAGGAAAGTTTTATCGTTCATACAGGCTGACATGTGGGACCTATGAGCCAGCAGAGTCTTCAACGTTTCAAAGGCGGCAGGGGATCAAAAGAAAAAGGAAATAGCCAAAAATCAGAGGGTGAAAAAAACCCAAGAAAATGAACTTTTATAGTACATAGAGGATGACATGAGGGTCCCATGAGCCTGCAGGTTCCTAAACGTTTCAAACGTGGCATGAGATCGAAAGAAAAAGGCAAGTGACCAAATATCATGATCCAAAAATAATTCAAGAAAAGAAACTTGATTGTACATAGAGGATGACATGCGGGTCCCATTTAGCAGCAGCGGTATCACCGTTTGAGAGGCTGCACGGGATTGAAAGAAAAAGGCAAGTGACCAAATATCAGGATCCAAAAATAATTCAAGAAAAGAAAGTTTTATAGTACATAGAGGATGACATGCGGGTCCCATTTAGCAGCAGCGGTCTGTTGCCTGCCAAAACCCACCGGCGAGCTGGCGAGGAGCAACAGCGTAGAGCCGGGAGGCTCCCAGAACTGCGGTTGGCCCTGGTCCCTCAGTCGACGGCCCGCAATACCCCGGCACACGTCCCGGCTGAATGCGAGGGCGTGCCACCTGACCTATACCTGGTCAGGAAGGTGTTGGATTGCTTCGATTAGCTTCCTGCATGGCAAACACGTAAACATTAAATACGAGCCCCGATCGGCTCTTAGGTTGCTCTGTTGATCGGCTCAAAGAGCCGATTGTCCCGTGGTTCATATTAGATTTACAATAACACGCGAATCCTGCTTAATCGATACCAAGACGGATCTATCTACGACAGCTCATGGTTTTCACCGCATAACCGGAACATCCTACACGTAATTGAGCCTGGCAGACACGTAAGATAATAAGAAAACTAGTCCTAAAGAGGCCTAAAAACCAACACAAGGTCGATCCCCGGAACAATCCCTCCAAGAGCAGCAAACTACACCTTACGCGCTACTGGATCATTCAACCCGTTTGCAAGGCCTAACCATGCGGATATCAAACCAATCCTTAGAGAACAAGAACCAGCTATAACAGATCAGATCTACTAAATAAGACTAAGCAAGATGCTGCCCTTACACCTAAGATAGATGTAAAGGCAGCTGGACGTTGAAGGGTGGCATAGCTAAGCAAGTATATTAGAAAAGCATCCATGTCAGCCCTAAAACATCTACGGTAAAGATGTTGCTCGCCATCAAAAATGCTTCAGCACGAGCAACATCACGTAACGAATAAACAGATACTACCTAGACCGCAAGACGCGATCTAGGCAGCATGACGCTTACCCGGAAGAAACCCTCGAAACAAGGGGTGGCGATGCGCCTAGATTGGTTTGTTGTGAACGTGTTCGTCCTCCTTCTCAATAACCCTAGATACATATTTATAGTCCGTAGACTGTCTAACTCGGGAATAATCCCAACCGTGTACGAGCTAAACTCTATCTTTTACTCCTAACCGACACGTATCCTACTATAATTTACAGATACACGGGCAATTTAGCCCAAACTCTTGTACAAGGCCGATTCATGCATATTTCCCGTGTATATTCTCCAAGCCCATCTCAATCACGGCCCACCTCTTGATCCGGTTAAAATCTGGTGATAACACATGCCCCCCTGGTTTTGGCAATGGTAATTCCAAAACCACTCTATTTTTCTTCGTTGGGTCATGTCGTGGCAGAGCAGAACCGTCGCAGTATCCTTCATCATGATGCCTTGCCTTCTCAACTTCTCTGCACGATTTGACAGTTTTTTGGCACCACTTCCTCAGAAACTGCGGCATCATTAAATCTCCACTATATCACCATTATTTAACCGCGCCGAACAGTTCGCCTCTTCATCCTCTTGCTCAGTACTAGCCATCGGCAAAAAAAACCCTTCCCCTATAGCCATGTCTTCCTCTTCCTCCTCCTCCGCCTCGTCGGGTCTTTCTTTCCAGTCCTCCTCCTCCTCCTCTCGCGAGCCTACACCGGAGTGGGACTCGCTGGCGGCGCACGACATCCTCGCCCCAGAGGAATGGGACCAGGAGTCCCATGACTCCTTCGTCTGGTCTGAGGATGACAAATCCTTGACCGACGGAGACGACGACCTCCAATTCCTCGTCGATGGGGAGTCGGAGGCGGAGAGCGAGGACGACCGCTTCTCCTGGGATGACTTCACCTCCTCCGATGAGGAGGAAGAAGAAGAGGACGATGATGACTCCCTCGAGGACTACCCACCGGCGAAGCGCTTCCGCGCCGGGTCGGACGACGACGACGACGATGACGAGGAGTACGGAGCCCCTGCCAAGGGCTACCGCAGCAGCGAGGAGGAGCCCGCCGGCAGCAGCGCCGACAGCAGCTTCGACGGCGACGACGAGGGCAGTGACGACCCATAGAGTAGCATCTACTAGTATAGGACTAGTAGTAGCAGTAGATTGGTCAATAGACCTCTCTTTTGTTCTTCCTCCCTTGAGCAATCGGCTCTTTCTCTGTAAGAAATCCCTTCTATTAATGAAGAAAATGTTCTTATGTCGATTTTGCTTCCACATCAATTTTGCCGATTGTCAAAGTAAGTCAACGCGCAACGAGCCGATGGCAGCGCATCGGCCTTTATCATAAAACGCGATTCAGACCAACACGGTAATCTACAACCTTTGTCTGAGAGAATGAACTCAGATCCCCCAGATTGCCGTTCGAACAAATCCAACTCGCGTCTCTGCAAACCTTAGATCCTAACGCACCGATTCAACCTCTCAACGAATCCAGTGGGAGAATCTGTTAACTGCTCATTTGAGTTTGTTCCTCTAGAGTCGATGGCCTCGCATTGGCTTGTTAGTTCTAAAGTCGATGTCAGTACATCGGCTGTGATTTCTAAAAAAAATTTACTGGCCGATTTCGTGCATCGGCTTCCATATTTCACTGTCCGTCATCCCACATGCTTGGGAAATATTTCTTGAGATGTTGACCATTGACAGCTACTGGGAATTTAACACCGTCCAGCTGCTCGAGCATGTATGCATTACCCTTCAAGACTTGGTCGACCTTGTACGGTCCGTGCCAATTTGGAGACCATTTACCATACTCTGCATCCTTAGTCGCCAATGGCAATACAGCTTCCCATACCAGATCGCCAACGTGGAACTCCTTCGGTTTCACCTTCTTATTATATGCACGTGCTACCTTGGCCTTGTTTTCTTTAATCTTCTCAAGCGACCAAAGTCTGAGTTCCGTTACATCCTCGATGCTATCGCTCATCAGGGCTGCATATTCTTCAGTTGTTAAATCATTCTGAAACGTGATACGCCTCGAGCCAGCCGTAATCTCCCAAGGCAGTATGGCTTCTTGTCCATAGACTAGATGGTATGGTGAGGTTTTTATTGCTCCGTGACATGACATACGATAAGCCCACAAAGCCTCTGACAATACTTCGTGCCAACGTCTAGGATGCTCGTCGACTTTCCTCTTGATCAGCTTGATAAGGTTCTGATTGGACGCTTCAGCCTGTCCATTTGCTTGAGCATAATACGGAGACGATCGGATCAACTTGATCCCCATATCCTCGCAGAACTTTCTAAATTCTTTAGAGATGAAGACCGAACCTCCATCGGTCGTGATAGTCTGGGGCACTCCGAACCTATGAATGACATGTTCTTTCACGAAATTGATAACATCTTCCAATTTCACCGATTTCATAGGGACGGCCTCCACCCATTTATTGAAGTAATCCGTGATGGCCAAGATCCAATTATGGCCTTTGCTTGATGCAGGATGGATTTTACCGATCATATCCATGCCCTAACCCCGAAATGGCCAAGGCTTGATGATGGGGTTCATTGATGATGCGGGTACCATCTGCATCTTCCCAAACATCTGACACGCTTGGCACCCCTTATAGTACCTGAAGCAGTCCTCGAGCATGGTGGGCCAGTAAAATCCTGACCGTCTAATCAGCCACTTCATCTTATGAGCCGATTGGTGAGTCCCACAGGCGCCTTCGTGTACCTCGTGTAAGAGCTGATTCGATTCGGCCGGTCCCAAGCATTTGAGAAGTAGCCCCTCCAATGTTCTGTAGAACATGTCATCTCCTATAAGGACATATTTCATGGCCTTGTATCTTATCCGTTTAGGTGCCCCCCGAGCCGAATCTTTCAAGTAATGGAAGATATCGGCTCTCCAGTCATCCTGTTCCAGGAAGTGTACTTGCACATCGGCTCCATCTGTTACGTCCTTGTAGCCTGATGCCATCTGTGCGAGATCGTTGGCCTCGGTATTTTGTAACCTTGGGATCCAATTAAAGTTTATGTACCGAAACTGTGCCATCAGCTCACGGCATTCCATCCATAACGGGAAAAGCGACTCACTCTCGCACTTATATTCCTCAGTGAGTTGGGAAATCACCAATTTGGAATCTCCAAAAAGTTCCACTACTTCTGCCCCGGCTTCTATAAGCAACTCCATACCCTTATGTATTGCTTCATACTCAGCGACATTGTTGGTACAAGGGGTAGGTAGCCTGATGGAGAAGGAATATGTTGCCCCCCGAGGCGACACGAGTAGAATTCCGATGCCGCAACCATCTTCACAAACCGATCCATCGAAAAACATAGCCCATGCACGCACCGACAGTGCTGCTATATCCGTGTTGATTCGCTCAGAAATAAGATCGGCCAACGCTTGTCCCTTGACTGCCTTCGCCGGCTGATACCGGAGATCAAATTCCGATAACGCAAACATCCACTTACCAAGTCGGCCTTTCAACACAGGAGCCGACAGCATGTGTTTGACTACATCTGATTTGCAGATGATGATGATTTCCGCGGTGAGCAGGATGTGACGAAGCTTGGTGCAGGTAAAGAATAGGCAGAGACGCAACTTCTCAATCTCAGGGTGTCTGGTTTCTGCATCCAACATCCTTCTGCTGAGGTAGAACGCAACTCTCTCCAGACCATCATAGACTTGCACCACCACCGAGGCGATGGAAGTGTCAGCTACTGATAGATAAATATAGAATGGTCTGTCCTGCTGGGGCGGAACCAACACGGGCGGCTTTGATAGATACTCTTTAATCTCATCGAATGCTTGTTGTTGCTCTGCCCCCCAGCGAAACTCCTCATCGGCTTTAATCTTCACCAATCCCATGAATGGCTCGATTCGTCCTGACAAGTTGGAGATGAACCTTCTGACGAAGTTGATTTTGCCGATGAGACATTGCAGTTCCTTTTTCGTGGTAGGCGGCTTCATTGTGCGCACTGCCTCCTGACTCTTCAGGCCGATCTCAATTCCACGTTCATGAACCAAGAAACCCAGGAATTGACCGGCCGTTACACCAAAAGCACACTTTTTTGGATTCATTCTTAGTCCGAATTTCCTAGTTCGGTCCAAAATGCGTCGCAAATCCTCCAAGTGTCCTTCTACCGAGACAGACTTGACTACCACGTCGTCGATGTAGATCTCCACCAATTTGCCAATTAGATCGTGAAAGATGTAATTCATGGCTCGTTGATATGTTGCGCCGGCGTTTTTCAATCCGAATGTCATGACCACATATTCGAACAAGCCCACTGCACGTGGTACTCTGAATGCGGTCTTGTTTATGTCTTCTGGAGCCATGAAAATCTGGTTGTAGCCGGCATTGCCGTCCATGAAACTCAACACCTTGTGGCCAGCAGCTGCGTTGATCAACGTCTCTGCTACCGGCATTGGATACTCATCTTTTGGAGTGGCTCTGTTGAGATCCCGAAAATCTATGGCGACGTGCATTCGGCCGTCCTTTTTCTCCACAGGTACGACACTGGAAATCCACTCAGCATACCTGCACGGCCTGATGAATCCGGCAGCCAACATTTTCTCGATTTCCTTCTTGACTTCTTCTAAGACTTCGGCCTTCATCTGTCGTGCTCGTTGCTGGAACGGCCGAAATCCTTTCTTAAGAGGGAGCCGATGCTCGATGATGCTCCTGTCTAACCCGGGCATCTCTATGTAATCCCAGGCAAAACAATCTGGGTACTCTTTCAACAGAGCTATCATTTGACTCCTCAGATGTGGATCCAACTTCTTGCTGATAAATGTTGGTCGTGGCTTATCCCCAGGACCAATGTCGATCTCTTCTAGCTCATCAGCCGATGTAAACCCATACCCTAGCTTTCCATCACCTGCTAGCTCGATGCTGAACACAGGCAAAATATATGATGAGGGTAATATGTGCTGATTGCCTGAATCGGCCGCCTTTTTCATTGAATTGCTCAACGCAGGTTTACAACTTATTTTTATTTTTTGGGGCCGATCGCAGGGATCGGCCTTGCCACACATGTCTAGTGACTTTGTTGCGGTTACTCTGTCAGGCCAGTGGATAAGACCAGCCTCACCCCGTTTTTTGTAACCTCAATACGCTCACAGCCGTCCAAACTGACTCCAGAGAGCGGTCCTTAACCGTCCGCATCCCAGATGTTCGTGCCAGCTATTGAGATCTCAATCGAATCATCGGCATGGACGACTTCCACTTCATCTCCATCCTATTGTATCAGGCATTGGTGCATCGTGGATGGAATGCAGCAGTTGGCGTGTATCCAATCCCTCCCTAGTAGGACAGCGTAGGTGCTTTTGTTGTCGACGATGAAGAATGATGTAGGGACGGTTTTCCGGCCCACAGTTAGGTCCACGTTCAGAATGCCTTGAGTCTCTGATGCTTGGCCGTTGAAGTCGCTTAGCGTGACGTTGGTCTTGATCAGATCCGAGTTAGAGTGTCCCAAACGCCGTAGCATGGAGTATGGCATGATATTGACTGCCGCTCCCGTGTCAACCAACATCCTGCCGACAGGCTGCCCATTGATATACCCTTTCAGTTACAGGGCTTTCAGATGTTTGTAGCTCTTCTCTCGTGGCTTTGCAAAGATGACTAGCCGTGGGCCGAAGTCGAACTGTGCTATCGGCACTTCTTTGTTTCTTGGAGCGCAGAACTCCGAGGGAAGTACGAACACCATATTCGTGCCAGCTGATGCCTTCGCGTCGGCTTTTGTCTGTTTGGGGCGCCATTCCTTCTTTGGTGGCTGTTCCTCTGCGTCCAAGGTTTGCTGAATTTTCACGGCCAGATCGGGCCGCGCCTTCCTCAATGTGTGCAGGTATTGCGCCTCGGCTTCTTTCAAGCTACGTAGCCGCTGGACCCTACGCTTCTGGGAATGACTGAGTCCGTCCGGGCACCACCTTGGCCGATGGTATCGGTCTTCTTCTTCGTCTTCTAATTCCTCAAGATCTTCCTCCTGAGGTGGCTCAGCTCGCCTGTTCTGAGATGGGAGCGGCCCTAGACGTTTGAACACTGACACGTCGCCTGTGTCCTTCCTCTTCTGTCTGCACTCCGGGCAGTTGTCGATTGTGGGCAATCGGCTCATCCCTGAATCTCAGCAATGCTTAAAGAAAGAACAATCCCAGTGTTTGTCCATGTCTTTCCGCTCTCGAGACGTATCCTTTGCGCGGCATTCATATCTCTCGTCATCTCGATCATACCGATGATATCTTCCATTGTCCACGTCAGACCGATGATACCTGTGGTCATCTCTGTCGTACTGCCGACGTCGGTCATACTGACGCACGTATTTGTTAAGGAGATGGTCTGAGAGTGGCCGCTGATACCGCACGCACCTGACTTGTTCCTCAGTGACGTACCTTTTATCATCGTATCGGGGCCGATCGCTTGAACCGGCCTCCTCCTTATCCTCGCCACGGGAGTGACTGCTTTCCTCTTTATCTTTGCCATGGCGGTATACGGACCCTGCCATGTTGACATCGAACGAGAAATCTAGCCGACGCCTTGCGGAGCGACTGAGTTCTACCATGTTGACGCCAGGGAACTGATGCGTGTCCACTTTCATGGCAAACTGTCCAAAGATCAGACGGCCTTGTTCTATCGCCATTTGGATCTGCTGGCGCAACACTTTGCAGTCGTTGGTGACATGGGTGAACGAGTGGTGCCATTTGTAGTATGGTTTCCCGTTTAGCTCTTGCGCCGTAGGGATCTTGTGGCCTTCGGGTAATTTCAGCTGTTTTCCTTTAAGCAAAAGGTCAAAAATTTGATCAGCTTTGCTGACATCGAAGTCAAACCCTTTTGCTGGCCCTTGTGGTTTCACCCATGTACAGGTCACGGGAGCTGCCCCCCGAGCCGATTCAGCTACGGCTACCTCCTGGTCTTCTGCAGAGTCTCCGAATTCGTCTGTCTCGACCAGGCCTACCGGACGTTTGAACTTGTCTTGGAACAACTCCGGGTGACGCTGCTCATATGCTGTTAACTTCTGAGCCATGTGCGCCAGTGAGTTGTACTCCACCTGGAAAACCAGATCTTTGATTGGTGCTGCGAGGCCTGATACTGCCAGCTCGACTGCTTCTTTCTCAGTTATACGAGCCGAATAACATCGGTTCTTGACAGTCCTAAAATGCTGGATATATTCAGACACCGTCTCTCCACGCCTTTGTCGTACATGGGCCAGATCGGCAATGCCAGCTTCGGTAGTTTCTGAGTGATATTGTATGTAAAACTGCTCCTCCAGCTGCTTCCATGTCCGGATGGAATCTGGCGGCAATGAGGTGTACCACCCGAAAGCTGGTCCTGAGAGAGATTGCGCAAAGAACCTTACGCGCAGCGGGTCTGATGCTGAAATCATGCCCAACTGTGCCAAATATCGGCTCACGTGTTCAATTGAGCTGGATCCTTCTGATCCATTGAACTTTGAGAACTCAGGGTGCCGATACTTGGGTGGCAGTGGAATCAGATCATAGTCATTAGGATACGGCTTGGAATAGCCGATTGTTTTCCTCTTTGGCAGTATGCCGAACTGGTCTCTCAAGATCATACTGATCTGTTCCACTGTATTAGCTGCAGGAGCTGAGCTGTCCTGACTTGTTCCGGTGGCATATTTAGCTAGCCACGCCTGCTTTTCTGCATCCGCTCCAGGAATCACTGCTAGTGCTCCGGAAACCCCTCCTGCTGAAATCTGGTTTGTGCACGCGAAGGTGTTAGAATCCGGCACGTACGTGCACACGTATCCATGGGGGGTTTCTTTAGGTGGCTCGTACAGGAACTGGTAGTCGCCAGGATCGCCTCCAATCTTGTAGACGATGTATGCCGGTGAACCCGGCGGCTCTGGAGCGGCAAGTGCAAATGGTAGCGGTGGTCTGGTTTGGAACGGGAGTTCTCCCTGGTGAGTCCCTAGGGCAGGCCCAGATGGAGAATACTGATGCTTCATGATCTCCTGAACCACGCGAACCGCAACGCGCTCGAAAGCATTCGCCAAGCTCTCATAATGGCGGTGTACAGAATGAGCCACCATGTAGTTGACTTCCTGGCGCAGAGCCCTGGTGCGTTCTTCTGAAGGGGTAGACAGGTCTACTTGATCGAGAGCACCCTCAGCCGAGAAACCTTTCCACCTAATGCCATGTGAACGGGTCTTCGTGAAAGAGCCGATGAGATTGGCTTCGAAGAGAGCCTTGAGTTCATCATACTTCCTCTTATGCTCCTCAGGCAGATCGTCGTACGTGACTGGTTCTTCTACCATCTCAACTGCAGATGTTGACGTGGTTGCTGAAGATGGTCCCACCGGGCGTGCCAGAATGTGTTGCCTGCCAAAACCCACCGACGAGCTGGCGACGAGCAACACCGTAGAGCCGGGAGGCTCCCAGAACTGCGGTTGGCCCTGGTCCCTCAGTCGACGACCCGCAATGCCCCGGCACACGTCCCGGCTGAATGCGAGGGCGTGCCACCTGACCTATACCTGGTCAGGAAGGTGTTGGATTGCTTCGATTAGCTTCCTGCATGGCAAACACGTAAACATTAAATATGAGCCCCGATCGGCTCTTAGGTTGCTCTGTTGATCGGCTCAAAGAGCCGATTGTCCCGTGGTTCATATTAGATTTACAATAACACGGGAATCCTGCTTAATCGATACCAAGACGGATCTATCTACGACAGCTTATGGTTTTCACCGCATAACCGGAACATCCTACACGTAATTGAGCCTGGCAGACACGTAAGATAATAAGAAAACTAGTCCTAAAGAGGCCTAAAAACCAACACAAGGTCGATCCCCGGAACAATCCCTCCAAGAGCAGCAAACTACACCTTACGCGCTACTGGATCATTCAACCCGTTTGCAAGGCCTAACCATGCGGATATCAAACCAATCCTTGGAGAACAAGAACCAGCTATAACAGATCAGATCTACTAAATAAGACTAAGCAAGATGCTGCCCTTACACCTAAGATAGATGTAAAGGCAGCTGGACGTTGAAGGGTGGCATAGCTAAGCAAGTATATTAGAAAAGCATCCATGTCAGCCCTAAAACATCTACGGTAAAGATGTTGCTCGCCATCAAAAACGCTTCAGCACGAGCAACATCACGTAACGAATAAACAGATACTGCCTAGACCGCAAGACGCGATCTAGGCAGCATGACGCTTACCCGGAAGAAACCCTCGAAACAAGGGGTGGCGATGTGCCTAGATTGGTTTGTTGTGAACGTGTTCGTCCTCCTTCTCAATAACCCTAGATACATATTTATAGTCCGTAGACTGTCTAACTCGGGAATAATCCCAACCGTGTACGAGCTAAACTCTATCTTTTACTCCTAACCGACACGTATCCTACTATAATTTACAGATACACGGGCAATTTAGCCCAAACTCTTGTACAAGGCCGATTCATGCATATTTCCCGTGTATATTCTCCAAGCCCATCTCAATCACGGCCCACCTCTTGATCCGGTTAAAATCTGGTGATAACACGGTCTCACCGTTTGAGAGGCGGCATGGGATCGAAAGAAAAAGGTAAGTGGCCAAATATGAGGTGCCAAAAAAATCAAAGAAAAGAAAGTTTTATAGTACATAGAGGATGACATGCGGGTCCCATTTAGCAGCAGCGGTCTCACCGTTTGAGAGGCGGCAGGGGATCGAAAGAAAAAGGTAAGTGACCAAATATGAGGTGCCAAAAAAATCCAAGAAAAGAAAGTTTTATAGTACATAGAGGATGACATGTGGGTCCCATTTAGCAGCAGCAGTATCACCGTTTAAGAGGCGGCAGGGGATCGAAAGAAAAAGGCAAGTGACCAAATTTGAGGTGCCAAAAAAACTCCAAGAAAAGAAAGTTTTATAGTACATAGAGGATGACATGCGGGTCCCATTTAGCAGCAGCGGTATCACCATTTGAGAGGCGGCAGGGGATCGAAAGAAAAAGGCAAGTGACCAAATACGAGGTGCCAAAAAAATCCAAGAAAAGAAAGTTTTATAGTACATAGAGGATGACATGCGGGTTCCAATTAGCAGCAACGGTCTCAACGTTTCCAAGGCGGCAAGGGATCAAAAGAAAAAGGAAGTAGCCAGAAATCAGGGGGTCAAAAAAAATCCAAGAATAGAAAGAATTTTGGTTCATAGAGGATGACATGCGGGACCCGTGATCCTGCATCGTAAATGGCTCGATCGGAGAGCGTTGAACGAGATGGCGCGATCGAGAAAAAAAACAATGCCAGAGAGGCTGCCATCTGGGCCCTACATCCCTCGGCGGTGCGGATTTGCGTTGACTCGGCCGGCGAACCCGAGAATTCAAGATGCACCACGTCCCAGGACACCATACGCAACGTTTTGGCCGTTTTCGTCGGGCTAGGTGGCCTCAAAAACGAGAAAAAAAACGTTTTGACATGCACAACGGACAGACCCGAAATCGCGGCCATGGTACACCAGCAACCATGGCGCGACTTCAACATCGTCGGCCATGGCAACTTTTCTTGTAGTGAATAAAGTACGAGTAAGTAAAACGCGAGAGAAATAATTGCAGCGAGTGGCCCAATCCTTTTTAGCACAAAGGACAAGCCGGTTTGTTTACTTATAATGACCAAACGTTCTTGAGTACACACGGAAATTTAGTCTAGTGCTTTCGCTTCATATAGCTGATTAATCTTCATTGTTTTGATAAGTGTTGTGTGGGTGAACCTATGCTAATGCACCGCCCTTCCTAGGACTAATACATACTTGTGATTATACCCCTTGCAAGCATCCGCAACTACAAGAAAGTAATTAAGATAAATCTAACCACAGCCTTAAACTCTGAGATCCTGCTATCCCTCCTGCATCGATATACCAACGGGGGTTTAGGTTTCTGTCACTCCGGCAATCCCGCAATTGGCAAACAAGTACAAGATGTATTCCCCTAGGCCCATAAAGGTGAAGTATCATGTAGTCGACGTTCACATGACACCACTAGAAGAATAACACCACAACTTAAATATCATAACATTGAATATTACCCAACATAATTCACTACTAACATTTAGACTTCACCCATGTCCTCAATAACTAAACGAACTACTAACGAGACATCATATGGAACATGATCAGAGGTGATATGATGATGAATAACAATCTGAACATAAACCTTGGTTCAATGGTTTAACTCAATAGCATCAATAACAAGTAGAAATCAATACCGGGAGAGTTTCCCCTATCAAACAATCAAGATCCAACCCTAATTGTTACAGCGGTGACGAGGTGCAGCGGTGGAGATGGCAGTGATGATGATGAAGATGATGGTGATGATGATCCCAATGATGTCTAGCTCGATGGCGGTGACGATGGCATCGATTTCCCACTCCGGGAGGGAATTTCCCCGGCAGATTTCAGCCTGCCGGGGAGCTCTTTTCTCTCTGGTGTTTTCCGCCCCGCAGAGGCGGTTGTGACTCTTCGCGACTATCCCCTGGAGCTTAGGTTTTTGAGACGAAGAAGTACGCGAAGGAGAGGAGGCCAGAGGGGGCTGTGGGCCCCCATCCCCACAAGGCGGCGCGGCCAGGCCTAGGCCCGCGCCGGCCTATGGGGGGGCCATGGCGGCCCTCCTCGGCTCCTCCTTTTGGCTATCTCCGTCTTCTGAAAAAATAGGATTTTCTGTATAATTTCCGTCAATTGTTGATCTTCCGAAATATTGCATTCTGACGGTGCTTTTTCCAGCAGAATCCTGACTCCGGTGCGCGATTCTCCAATAATCATGAAACATGCAAAATAGATGAAATAACATAAGTATCATCTCTAAATATGAAATATATCAATGAATAACAGAAAATTATGATATAAAATAGTGATGCAAAATGGACGTATCAACTCCCCCCAAGCTTACACTTCGCTTGTCCCCAAGCGAAACTGAACTCGGTAAACAGGACCACATGTTTATGGAGTGAAGAGTCGATAAACCAAATACGGACAAGAAGCATCATATTAATTCACACAAGACATTCTAGTGAACAACTCCCTCATATAATTCAACTTGAAACAAGTAGAAGGTAATCACAAATAAAGGTGCATAAGAAATCATAATTGGTGATGGCAAACTTCGTTCTTGGTCAGAGAACAATTAACAGATTGTACTAATCCATCGAGCAGTGCTCTTATGTTAAAGCTTATATGGCACAACTTGCATACTCAATAATAATAATCTCCTCATAATCATTGATAACTTTCAAAGCTATATTCATTCAGATAAAACTTGTACTAAACAAGGAAGAATAAAAGGCATGATTAAGTAGATCACAATATGAATAGTTTGATCACAACAACTCAAATACTTGCTTAAGATGGAGGGAAATAGGTTTACTGACTCAACATAAAGTAAAAGACAGGCCCTTCGCAGAGGGAAGCAGGGATTAAATCATGTGCTAGAGCTTCTTCAAGTTTTAAAATCATATAGAGAGTATAAAGGTAAAGTTTTGAGAGGTGTTTGTTGTTGTCAACGAATGGTAGTAGGCACTCTAACCCCCTTGCCAGGCAGACTTTCAAAGAGCGGCTCCCATGAAATTTTTATTTTTGGGTGACACTCCTTCCAACCTTTTCTTTCACAAGCCATAGCTAACCGAATCCTCGGGTGCCTTCCAACAATCACATACCATGAAGGAGTGTCTATTTATTTTAGTTTTATTTAGAGATGACACTCCTCCCAACCTTTGCTTTCTCAAACCATGGCTAACCGAATCCTCGGGTGCCTTCCAACAATCTCATACCATGGAGGAGTGCCTATTTGTAAAATTATCAAAGTTGATTAATTGGGGCTAGGAACCCCGTTGCCAGTTCTTTTTGCAAAATTATTGGATAAGTGGATGAAGCCACTAGTCCATTGGTGAAAGTTTCCCAACAAGATTGAAAGATAAAACACCACATACTTCCTCATGAGCTATAAAACATTGACACAAATAAGGGATGATAAATTTTGAATTGTTTAAAGGCAGCACATGAAGTATTTACTTAGAATGGCAGGAAATACCACATAGTAGGTAGTTATGGTGGACACTGATGGCATAGGTTTGGGTTAAGGTTTGGATGCACGAGAAGCATTCCCTCTCAGTACAGGTCTTTGGCTAGCAAGGTTGATTAGCAAGCATTAGAGCTGAGGGAAACAAACAAATACACTTGTGATAGAAACAATCATGCATCTTCCTTGTAAGCACAAACAATTTTAACTTCAGAATAATAAGCTAAGAGCTAACAAGAAAGAAAGTTAATGAAACAACATATCTACATGTATTTCTCTTTTGTACTTAAACTCAAATTGTTGGTGCTATTGACCAATGCTAAGTTTGCCAAGACCAAATAGATTTACTCAATACTCCCAAAGTGATACCAATACTAACAACAAGATCAATCATATAGTAGAAATTGCAAACTGAAATAAGATGTGCAATATGTAAATGATAAGACTTCTCATTAATATTCCATAACGATAACTCACACCAAGGGATACATAGATAATAAACTAAAGGAGAGATACTTCCACACTGCAACCCATCTTATATGATAACTTTCCTACTCATGATATGACACTACTTGACAATAAAAAGTAAAAGATAGTGATGACGTGATACCGCGGCACTCCCCCAAGCTTGGAACAAACCAAGGGGATGCCAATACCAATGATGAATTACTCCTTCGGCGGTGGTGGTGAATCCTTCCCATCATCAGACTTCCAAGGAAGAGGTTCTCCATCAACAAACGACATCTTGGTCTCCGGAATCCTGAAACTAGCAGCATAGCTTATGTGTTTAAACTTGTTTTCATACTCACAGTTTTGATTCCGAACATCATAGAGTTGAGCTTGGAGTTGGTTGGTGGTGTCGTGAAGCGAAAGGATGTCGTCCCACAGCTTTGCAGTCTCCTTCTTGTGTCCATCAATAAGTTCAGACACAATCTTGTGGAAGATGTCCACTTCACGCTCAGCCATCTTCTTGTAGTTGAAGACCTCTTGTTCCAGTTTCTCCATCCTGTCTTCCAAGCTTCCTTCTCCTTTAGGACCCCGAACATCTTCAATCTGCAACTCTCCATCTACGAGCAGCAATTCCTTGGGGTGCATCTTCAGCTCGTTCATGTACGGGTTGACGACGTCCTCAAGGAAGCTGTCCTTCGGAGTTCCCGACGAAGACATGGTGTCTCTAGATCAAACAGATCCTGGCAGAAAACAGCTCGAAACAAAACACGACGAGAAAACGATATACGGACCTCCAGGGGTCCGGGGGATTATATAGAAGAAATTTTACGACAGAAGGAAAGTACCAGGTCGAACCAGAGTCGGAGAGGAGCAACGAGGGGCTCTCCTCATAGGGCAGCGCGGCCAGGCTGGGGCCCGCGCCAGCCTATGGGGGCACGCCCTCGTGTGTCTCCACTCCGTTTCGATCTCGTAATTTTTCATATTTTCCAAAAACAGCAAAAACATTGTTCGGAAAGTTAAATGCGGACTTTTTATTACCAGTATTGTTACCTATTCAAAGTCGAACTCTGCAGAACTATCAATTTGACCTTTGATGAAGGCTTCCGGAGTCACCACTCTAATAACATCAACATCTTCATTATAAGAATCTCCAGATATATAATGCTTGAGTCTTTGTCCATTCACCACTTGTGTGGCATCGCCTTGCAGAGAACTAATTTTAATTGCCCCTGAACGATACACCTCCACAATGACATATGGTCCTTCCCATTTTGAAAGTAATTTCCCTGCAAAAAATCTGAGACGAGACCGATACAACAGGACTTTATCCCCAACATTAAATTCTCTTTTAATGATTCTTCTATCATGCCATTTCTTAACTTTCTCTTTAAAGAGTTTAGCATTTTCATAAGCTTCACTTCTCCATTCATCTAGAGAACTCAATTGTAGCAATCTCTTCTTACCGGCAAGTTTAGGATCTTTATTTAGTTCTCTTACAGCCCAATAAGCTTTGTGCTCTAGTTCTAAAGGTAAATGACAAGCTTTCCCATAAACCATTTTATAAGGTGACATTCCCGTGGGATTTTTATAAGCAGTTCTATAAGCCCATAGTGCTTCCTTCAATTTACTAGCCCAATTCTTTCTAGATTTATTAACAGTCTTTTGCAAGATAGATTTAATCTCTCTATTTGATAATTCTACTTGCCCACTAGTTTGAGGATGATAAGCGGAAGCACTTCTATGATTAATACCATATTTAGCAAGAGTTTTTCTAAAACTTCCATGAATAAAATGAGAACCTCCATCAGTCATGAGATATCTAGGAACTCCAAATCTAGGAAAAATAATATCTAAAAGCATTCTTAAAGAGGTCTCACCATCAGCACTTTTTGTGGGTATGGCTTCCACCCATTTAGTAACATAATCAACAGCAACAAGTATATGAGTGTTACCTTCTGAAGAAGGGAAAGGACCCATGAAGTCAAATCCCCAACAATCGAATGGTTCAATAACAAGAGTATAATGCATAGGCATTTCGTTGCGTCTGGAGATATTACCAACCCTTTGACATTCATCACAAGATAAAATAAACTTCCTTGCATCTTTGAAGAGAGTTGGCCAATAAAAACCTGATTGTAGAACCTTTTGCACGGTTCTATCTCCGGCGTGATGTCCTCCATAAGCACTACCATGGCACTTACTCAATATCTCTTGTTGTTCATATTCGGGTACACATCTTCGCAGAATACCATCCACTCCTTCTTTATATAAGTGTGGGTCATCCCAAAAATAATGCCTTAAGTCATAAAAGAATTTCCTCCTTTGCTGAGCTAAAAAGGTTGGAGGCAAGTACTTGGAAACAATAAAGTTAGCATAATCAGCATACCAAGGACTATCTTGCGAGCTCACCTTTATTACAGCCAATTGTTCATTTGGAAAACTATCATTAACAGGAACAGGATCATAAGCAATATTTTCCAATCTAGACAAATTATCAGCAACAGGATTATCAGCACCTTTCCTATCTATGATATGCAAATCAAATTCTTGCAACAAAAGCACCCATCTAATAAGCCTTGGCTTAGCATCTTTCTTTTGCATAAGGTATTTAATTGCAGCATGATCAGTATGAATTGTAACTTTTGAATCAACAATATAGGATCTAAACTTGTCACAAGCAAAGACTACAGCTACCAATTCTTTTTCAGTTGTAGCATAATTTCTTTGAGCAGCATCAAGAGTTTTACTAGCATAATGAATAATATTCAATTTTTTATCTACTCGCTGTCCAAGAACAGCGCCTACAGCAAAATCAAAAGCATCACACATAATTTCAAAAGGTAAGTTCCAATCAGGAGGTTCAACTATAGGAGCACTTGTTAATGCTTTCTTTAGAGTTTCAAAAGCTTCCTTACAATCATCATCAAAAACAAAAGGTACATCTTTTTGAAGAAGATTAGTAAGAGGCTTTGAAATCTTGGAGAAATCTTTAATAAATCTCCTATAAAACCCAGCATGACCAAGAACACTACGAATACCTTTAACATCCTTAGGATAGGGCATCTTCTCAATTGCTTCAACTTTAGCTCTATCAACTTCAATACCTCTCTCGGAAATTTTATGTCCCAATACAATTCCTTCATTAACCATAAAGTGGCATTGCTCCCAATTAAGAACAAGGTTAGTTTCTTCACATCTCTGCAAAACGTTATCAAGGTTTCGCAAACAATTATCAAAAGAATTCCCATAGACAGAAAAATCATCCATGAATACCTCTACAATATTCTCGCAAAAGCCATGAAAAATAGCAGACATGCATCTTTGAAAAGTAGCAGGAGCATTACATAAACCAAAAGGCATATGTCTATAAGCATAAGTTCCATAGGGACAAGTGAAAGTGGTTTTCTCTTGATCTTTAGTTTTAACAGCAATTTGTGAAAACCCATAATAACCATGAAGAAAGCAAAAAATGAGTATTTTTAGACAACCTTTCTAACATTTGATCAATAAAAGGCAAAGGGTAATGATCTTTCTTAGTAACCTTATTAACTTTTTGATAATCGATGCACATTCTATACCCTACAACTACTCTTTGAGGGATGAGCTCATCATTATCATTAGGTACAACAGTCATTCCTCCTTTTTTAGGAACACAATGTACATGACTAACCCATCTACTATCAGCAATAGGATATATAATACCAGCTTCAAGAAGTTTTAATACCTCATTTCTTACCACATCCTTCATCTTAGGAATTAGACGACGCTGATGTTCAACAACAGGCTTTGCATCATCTTCCATATTAATGGCATGTTGGCAAATAGAGGGAGAAATCCCCTTCAAGTCATCAAGAGTGTAGCCAATAGCTCCTCGGTGTTTCTTCAATATTTCCAATAACCTTTCTTCCTCGAACTCTGAAAGCTTAGAACTAATAATAACAGGATATATTTTCTTATCATCAATATGAGCATATTTCATATTATCAGGCAATGGTTTTAAATCAAAAACAGGATCTTCCTTTGGTGGTGGCGTTGTACCTAGATCTTCAACCGGCAAGTCGTGTTTAAGAATAGGTTGACGAAGGAAAATTTCATCAAGCTCATTTCTTTCTTCCCTAAAAACTTCACTCTCACTATTCTCCAAATGTTGCTGCAAAGGATTACTAGGAGCAAGAGCAATAGACGCACACTATTCAACTCTAAAATCATTATTAGGCAAATCAGCTTTATAAGGAGTTTTGGCAAATTTGGAGAAATTAAACTCATAAGATTCACCAGCAAATTTAGTCACAATTTTCTCTTTCTTGCAATCTATAACAGCTCCACAAGTATTTAGAAAAGGTCTAACAAAAATTATAGGACAAGACTTACTAGCAGCAGAACCAAGTACTAAAAAGTCAGCAGGATATTTAATCTTACCACATAGAACTTCCACATCTCGAACAATACCAATTGGAGAGATAGTCTCTCTATTAGCTAGCCGAATAACCACATCAATATCTTCAAGTTCACAAGAACCAATTTCATGCATGATCTCCGTGTAAAGCTCATAAGGAATAGCACTAATACTTGCACCAATATCACATAAACCATAATAGAAATGATCACCAATTCTAACAGACAGCATAGGAACACTGGTTTTCCTAGTCTTATTATTATGCGAAACAATATTAGAAGCATCTTCACAGAAAATAATATGACCATCTTCCACATTTTCAGTCACAAGATCTTGAACTATTGCAATAGCAGGTTCAACCTTTATTTGTTCTTCAGGTTCTATAGGTTTCTTTGCACTTTTATTAGCCGCACTATTTATAACAGAATACTCCTTCATTTTAGCAGGGAAAGGAGTTTTTTCAATATAAGCTTCAGGAAGAACATGATCAACAGTTTCAATTACAACACATTTATTTATAGATGAATCAATTTTATCTTTATACGGTTCATGATACTTATCAAAATTCTTCCTAGGCAATTCAAAATGAGAGGCAAAGGCTTTATAAAAATTTGCAATGACTTGACAATCAAGACCATAAGTAGCACTCATATTACGAAATTTATCAGTATCCATAAAAACTTCAATGCATTTATAATCATAGTTTATACCTAACTCTCTACCTTTGTCGTTGTCCCATCCTTCAGTATTCACCTGAATCCGATCAAGAAGGTCCCTCTTAAACTCTTTTTTGTTGCGTGTAAAAGATCCAGATCAAGAAGTATCCAGCAAGATCTTATCTTGAAAAGAAAGTCTTGCATAGAAATTATCAATGATAATATTACCAGGAAGCTCATGAATGGGGCATTTGAGCATTAAAGACTTCAATCTCCCCCATGCTTGGGAAATAATCTCTCCATTATGAGGCCAGAAATTATATATGCGGTTCCGGTCTTTGTGAATTTCACTTGGAGGATAGAATTTAGAATAAAATAGGGGCACAATATCATTCCATTCAAGAGAATCCCCATTCTTAAATAATTTATACCAATGCGCCGCTTTACCAGACAGCGATATAGAGAATAGTTTCTTCCTAACTTCATCCATAGCAATACCTGCACACTTGAATAAACTGCATAACTCATGTAAGAACAGTAAATGATCTCCAGGATGGACAATTCCATCCCCTTCATAGCGGTTATCCACAACACGTTCAATAATTTTCATAGGTATTTTGTATGGAACCTCTTTCTCACCTGGCGCCTCATCCACTACCTTTGCAGTAGTAGTAGATTTTCCAAATAGGAATTCAAGAGAAGATCTCTCCATGATGAATTATAGCAGCAGGAAGAAATAAAATCAGCACAAACAGTAAAAGTTTCCCTTACCAATTCCACTTACCAATAGCGCTTCACTCCCCAGCAACGGCGCAAGAAAATAGTCTTGATGACCCACAAGTATAGGGGGTGTATCGTAGTATTTTCGATAAATAAGAGTGTCGAACCCAACGAGGAGCAGAAGGTGCTGACAAGCAGTTTCGATGAAGGATTCACTGTAAATGCTCACAGACAAGTATTCAGGGGGTTTTGATATAGCAGGTAAATAAAGTACGAGTAAGTAAAATGCGAGAGAAATAATTGCAGCGAGTGGCCCAATCCTTTTTAGCACAAAGGACAAGCCGGTTTGTTTACTTATAATGACCAAACATTCTTGAGGACACACGGGAATTTAGTCTAGTGCTTTCGCTTCATATAGCTGATTAATCTTCATTGTTTTGATAAGTGTTGTGTGGGTGAACCTATGCTAATGCACCGCCCTTCCTAGGACTAATACATACTTGTGATTATACCCCTTGCAAGCATCCGCAACTACAAGAAAGTAATTAAGATAAATCTAACCACAGCCTTAAACTCTAAGATCCTGCTATCCCTCCTGCATCGATATACCAACGGGGGTTTAGGTTTCTGTCACTCCGGCAACCCCGCAATTGGCAAACGAGTACAAGATGTATTCCCCTAGGCCCATAAAGGTGAAGTATCATGTAGTCGACGTTCACATGACACCACTAGAAGAATAACACCACAACTTAAATATCATAACATTGAATATTACCCAACATAATTCACTACTAACATTTAGACTTCACCCATGTCCTCAAGAACTAAACGAACTACTCACGAGACATCATATGGAACATGATCAGAGGTGATATGATGATGAATAACAATCTGAACATAAACCTTGGTTCAATGGTTTCACTCAATAGCATCAATAACAAGTAGAAATCAATACTGGGAGAGTTTCCCCTATCAAACAATCAAGATCCAACCCTAATTGTTACAGCGGTGACGAGGTGCAGCGGTGGAGATGGCGGTGATGATGATGAAGATGATGGTGATGATGATCCCAATGATGTCCAGCTCGATGGCGGTGACGATGGCGTCGATTTTCCCCTCCGGGAGGGAATTTCCCCGACAGATTTCAGCCTGCCGGAGAGCTCTTTTCTCTCTTGTGTTTTCCGCCCCGCAGAGGCGGCTGTGACTCTTCGCGACTATCCCCTGGAGCTTAGGTTTTCGGGACGAAGAAGTACGTGAAGGAGAGGAGGCCAGAGGGGGCTGTGGGCCCCCTCCCCACAAGGCAGCGCGGCCAGGCCTGGGCCCGCGCCGGCCTATGGGGGGGCCATGGCGGCCCTCCTCGGCTCCTCCTTTTGGCTATCTCCGTCTTCTGGAAAAATAGGATTTTCTGTATAATTTCTGTCAATTGTTGATCTTCCGAAATATTGCATTCTGACGGTGCTTTTTCCAGCAGAATCCTGACTCCGGTGCGCGATTCTCCAATAATCATGAAACATGCAAAATAGATGAAATAACATAAGTATCATCTCTAAATATGAAATATATCAATGAATAACAGCAAATTATGATATAAAATAGTGATGCAAATGAACGTATCATCCACCACCACCAACCGCAGGTCGCTCCTCTCCGGCGAAGAAGAGGGTCACCTCCATCGTCGAACCCAAGGCTGCTGCCCTGGGCGTCCTCGTACCGCGGGAGAAGCCCAAGATCATCGCCCCTCACCAGCGAGAGGCGGAGAGAAAGGCGCCCGCCTCCACCAGCCACCACCACCGGCATGCCGCCGATGGGAGGCGGGGAAGCCGCAGCCCGCAGCTGGATCGACCCCGGGAGGGCCGCCGCTGCCCCTACATCCTCATCCGGCCGCCGCCGCCCCTGGAGGCGGAAGGGCCGCCGCCGCGTGAGAGGCTCCATTGGCCGCCGTTCCCGACGCGCCACGAGGGGAGGCCCCCGCCGCCGCCACGCCCCGAGTTCTTTGCCCCGGCGGCGCTGCCAGCGGCGGCGGGAGGGTTGGGAGGAAGGGTGCGGTGTCGGCTAGGGTTGGGAGGAGGGTTTTAAGAGATGCAATAGACGAATTCACGTGGATCACCTATGGAATCGTTCAGACCTTTGATGGCGTGTAACTCACACGTTCGTTGGGAACCCCAAGGGATTTTGGATGCGCTGGCTCATCGATCAAGGGTTCAGTTAAACCAGCATGTTTGAAACTTTTCTGGATTCTGGAACATGTCCTTTCTGGGAACTGCATCTTGTAGCTGATGATTTCTTTGATCTTGCGACTCTACCGTTAGTCATTTAATTGCCTAATTAGAAAATTACTTCTCTAGACGTGCTAGCAACTCCAACTTTTCCTAGGCAAGTTTCTTTTCCGGAGAATAATAAGGCCGCTATAATGTTTACCAATGTTGTCATGAAATCAATTTGATGTCTCGTGGCAACGCACGAGCATTTTTCTAGTAGGCCTATTGTAGATTCTAAATGCAGCATATGGCCTGAAGGCAGAGTTATGAAAGGTAAAACTCTCAACAAAAGTCTTAGTGAGCGAAGCATATTGGTCACTCTCATCATTCATGTATGTAGTCAAACCAACCCTGCTAACAAGAATCAAGAAATCCTCATATATCCCTGCATCTCTCATAAAGTTAGTACAAAGGAAAGTGGATGGATGTGCATCTCCATCATCCCTCTCACCAATGTTTGGTGCAATAAGATCTTCATTGTAGGATGGCCTAAATTGAGTAGTTAATCTTGAAGGCCTTGTTGACCTTGGTGCTTCTCTCTTAAAGATTTCTCCATAAGTATGATTGTCCATCCTTCTTCTCTGAATTTTTTACCAAATCTCATAAAAATAATTTTAAGACAAACAAATGAAGGAGAACACTATCGAGACTTGCAAGAGGACTAAACATGCATCAGAACAACTTATCCAAGCATAATACAAGCATGCAAGCTCACTTAACCTGTCACCTACAGCCACAAAATACTCAAGAAATACTCCACTAAAGAAAATTCTACTTGGATAATCGGAGGAGTCACATATCGGAGAGCAAATGCTCCAAATCTCAGCAGGAAAGATGCGCTGAGCAAGGAGATCGAAAATTGCGAGCAAGAACAGAAAGAACACGAGTTTGAGAAATGTTGGTGTGTTTTTTTCGGGAGAGAGAGTGGAATGGAACGTGGATGAATAAGTGGAGGGCCAAGGGACCCCACACCAGGCCTGGGCGTGGCCAGGGTGTTCCCCGTGCCTCCACATGGTGTGGTGCCCTGGTGGGTCCCTCTGGGTTGCCCGAGGTGCCTCTCTGCCCCTTTTTATGCATAAAAATTTTGTAAATTTTTTTGGAATTTTTCGAGAAACTTTATTTTCGGGAAATTTTCAGAATTTGATAAAATGATTCTTACACGGGAAAAAAATTATGGAATGATGGAAAACAAACTCAAAACCAAATCTACAGAAGTTCTAAAACACTCTAATGTGCAATTAATTAGTGGTACATAGGTGAAAACATAGTTTCATTCATTCAAAATCACATTGTTAACAAGGTTGATCAAGTCTTGTTACCAAAAAAAAATATATGAAACAAAACTTTGCATTTCACTAAATGATTATGTTACCTCAATCTTGATAGGCATAGTCCCAATCCTGACAATATCATTATCTTTCTTTGGCATTGGCATAGGAAATGGAATTTCCCAATCTGGATGGTCTCAATGTTAATAATTGAATTTAGACCATACTTCCTATTAATCTTCTTGGGAAAATAAACTCGGTGCACCTTATCATTAACATTAAAAGATACTTTCCCTTGGTTGCAATCAATAACGACCCCTGAAGTGTTAAGAAAATGTCTCCCAAAAATAATAGACATATTATCATCTTCAGGCATTTCCAGCACAACAAAGTCAGTTAATATCATACAATTATGAGCCACTTGAACAAGAACATTGATACGTTGCAAACGTATCTATAATTTTTGATGCTCCATGCTTGTTTTACACCAATTCCTCTATGTTTTATGTGCACTTTGCATCATTTTATGACATTTATTGGACTAACCTATTAACAAGTGCCACAGTGCCAGATTCTGTGTATTATGTCTTTTTATTGCAGAAAATGTCCAAAATTGAAAGTGCTGGGAAAATTCTGGAAAAATCACAGAAATTCTAATATACCAGAAGACTCTAGGAGCCAGAAGGGGAGACGGAGATGTGCCACGGGGCAGCCATACCAGGCCCAGGCGTGGGCCCAGGCCTGGCCACGCCTGGGGGTCGTATGGGCACCCCGTGCACCCCCTCGCGTCGCCTCTTCGCCTATAAAACCCCTCTGACCTAAAAACTCCGCAACATATCACCCTCCATCCACGAAAAGTTCTGTAGCCGCCGTCATCGCTGAAACCAAGTTTTGGGGGACAGAAGTCTCTGCTCAAGCACCCTGCCGGGACGGGGAAGTGCCCCCGGAGCCATCGCCATCGACTCCACCGCCTCCACTCCGACTCCATGGTGGTTTGTGAGTAGTTCCCGCAGGGACTATGGGTTCTTGGTTGTAGCTAGATGGTACTCTCTCTCCCATGTGCTTCAATACAATGATCTCATGAGCTGCCTTACATGATTGAGATTCATATGATGTAATCGGTGTTGTGTTTGCTGGGATCCGATGGATTGATCATTATGTTCAGTATATCTTATAATTTTGTGAAGTATTTGTTGCTGCAATATTTTTATGTTTAATGCTTGTCACTAGTGCAGGAGTGGCATGATCTTAGATCTAGGCTCTATAATTGTTGCTTAGATTGTATCTACAAATTGTATGCACATGTCTTTGTCCGGAACCCGTGGTCCCAAAGTGATCTCGAATTGGGATAGCCGGAGGGGATGGCTTTGATATGAGGATCAAATGTTTTCACCAAGTGTTAATGATTTGTTCCGGTGCTCTATTAAAAGGAGTACCTTAATTACCAGTAGTTTCCCTTGAGGCCCCGCTGCAAACGGGCTGGTAGGATAAAAGATGTTATGCAAGTTTCTCATTGCGAGCACGTATGACTATATATGGAAAACATGCCTATGATATTAATAGATTGGATATTTTGTCTTAATGCTAAATTCAATTCTGTCAATTTCCCAGCTGTAATTTGTTCACCCAACACTTGTTATCTGCAGAGTTACCACTAGTGTAGATTATCGGGAACCCCGGTCCTTTATTTCATCATCATTGCTTTTAAATCAACTGCGCGCTGGGATATTTTCTAGTGCCATCGCATTTGTGTTACTGCTACTGTTGTGTTACTATTGCTCTCATATTACTGCCGCATCACATTTCCCTGTCAACACGCCATCAAAGTAGTACCAACTATTTTCTAGCGCCACATCATATTACCACTGCTTTCACATCACCCTGTTGCTAGTGCTTTTCCAGGTGCAGCTGAATTGACAACTCCGCTGTCAAGGCTTATAAGAATTCTTTGGCTCCTCTTGTGTCAAATCAACAAATTTGGGTTTTACTTCCCTCGAAGACTATTGCGATCCCTTATACTTGTGGGTCATCAAACATCCTCACATATACCAACAAGAATAGTAGTAGACTTATCAGCCATTTGCAAGTATATATCAGTTGGTATTAATTTTTCTAGATCAAGTCTACTATATAGAGAAAAAGGCATAACACTAACTCCTGCTCCCAAGTCACACAAAGCAGTTCTATCATAATTATTTTTGATGTTGCATTGAATAGTGGGTATACCTGGATCTCCAAGCTTCTTTGGAACCTTGCCATGAAAAGAATACTTAGCGAGCACAGTAGAGATTTCCTCATTAGGAATCTTCCTTTTATTAGAGACAATATTTTTCATATATTTTGAATAAGGAGACAATTTTATAGCATCAATTAAAGGAATTTGCAAAAATAAAGATTTCATCCATTCACAAAACTTGTTATAGTGTTCTTCTTCCTTTGATTTGTGTTTCTTATCAGGAAAAGGCATTGGTTTTTGCACCCAAGGTTCATTTTTATCATTGCCTCTTTCAATTTCAACATCATAGATAGATATACTATTAGGATCTTTAGTAGGTTCAGAATATTCTGCAACCGTTTTATGTTTCTTCTTATTTTTCTTAGACTAAGTCCTAATATCATTAGCTCGTTGAGAATATTGTACAATTCTTTTTGGATGTCCCCTGGGATATAAAGGATCCTGAGTAGAAACACCACTTCTAGTGCTTATTTCATAAGCATGTTTTTTTCCTAGAAGCATTAACTAGCAAATCTTTATGCACTTTAGTGAGCTGATCAATTCGAGTTTGAACCATATGGAAATGTTTAATAAACATTCTAGCATAATTAGAGGTTCTTTCCACAATATCATGCAAATTATTAATAGCTCTAGCATTTTCCATTAGATGATTGTGCACTCTCTTATTAAAGTTATCTTGCTTAACAATATAATTATCAAATTCATCTAAGCATTGATCAGGAGGTTTGGAGTAGGGAATATCTCTATTATCAAAATGTTGGATAGAGTGTACCTCAATAGTGGATGGATGAGGAATTGGCTTACATAATTCTTTTATAGGTGCTAGATTCTTCACATCTTCAGATTTAACACCCTTCTCCTTAAGATATTTCTTGGCTTCTATCATCACTTCATCATTTAATTAAATCATTCCCCTTTTCTTCGGTGTTGGTGTTGGCTCAGGTATAGTCCAATCATCATAATTTTGGCTTATTTTGGCCAATAATTCCTCAGCTTCGGCATGAGTCTTTTTCCTGAAAACACAACCAGCACAACTATCCAGGTATGTCCTAGATTCAATAGTTAGTCCATTATAGAATATATCAAGGAGCTCATTTTTAGCTAATAGATGTCTAGGCAGTGCTCTAATTAAAGAACAAAACCTTGCCCAAGATTCTGGCAATTTCTCTCCTTCTACCTGCACAAAGTCAAAGATTTTCTATAAAGCAGCATGTTGAGCACTAGCAGGGAAATATTTCCGAAATAAATTATTAACCAAACCAATAGGACTATAAATAGATCCAGAAGATAGATAATCATACCAAATTTTAGCTGCACCTTTCAAAGAGAAAGGGAAAATTTTAGTGACAAAGTAAGTGTGTTTCTTAATACCATCAGAGAATAAATTACTCAAAGCAGAGAGTTCTTTCATATGTTTCATAGCACTTTCATTTTCAGTACCACAAAAAGGTTCTTTCTCAACAATAGGTATATAAGATAAATCCAAAGAGAAATCATAATCCTTATCTCTAATGTTTATGGGAGATGTGGCAAACTTAGCATCAGGAGACAGTTTATACCTAACAGCTCGTCTTGCAAGAAAACTTTTAATAGCACTTGCATCTCTAGTAGCATGACATTCTTCAATGAAGTCATCATCAAGTTCAATATAAGTTTCATCAAGATCATCACTAGGACACCCTCTAGACTCAGGTGAACTAACATGTGTAATAGTATTTTTATTAGGAATTTCAGTGTTTTCAATTTTTTAGCTCTAGAAATTGTAGTATCTAGGAAAGGACCTAATGAACCACTCTTATCAAAAACAGTAGAAGCATCATCAAAATTATCATAAGCATTTTCAGATTCAGCAGAAGTTGCAGTATGTGTAGCATGTGCATCTGGTGGAGTAAGAAGCTTACTCATCACAGATGGCGAATCAAGAGCAACAGAGGTGTTCAGAGTTGTACCTCTTCGTGTGGTGGATGGGAATATAGGGAATTTCCCATCACGACCTTTCCCCATAATAAATAAATTGCAGCAAATAGTATCACTTTCAAGTATAGGGGATCGCAACAGTCTTAGAGGGAAGTAAAACCAAAATTTATTAATTCGATACAAGGGGAGCCAAAGGATATTTATAAGCTTTAACAGGTGAGTTTCCAATTCAGCTACACCTGGAAATAGACTTGCTCGCAACAGTTTATCAGTAGTAATAGTTTTATAGCCGTAACAGTAATGGAGTAACAGCAGTAATAAAATAAAAATAACAGCAGCAGTGATTGCAGTAGACAAAAGGATTAAAATACTTTAGGCATAAGGATGGATGAATGGGCGTTGCATACATAAGGTAATTCATATAATAAGAAAATACATGGGCATTTGCAGGTAATAATGATAAAAGCATCCAAGTACTAAGTAACCATAGGCGTGTGTTCCTATTTAGTCGTACATGCTCGCAAGGAGAAACTTGCACAACATCGTTTGTCCAACCAGCCCATTTGCAGCGGGGCCTCAAGGGAATCTCTTGGTAATTAAGGTACACCTTTTAGTAGAGTACCGGAGCCAAGCATTAACACTCCGTGAACACACATGATCCTCACATCACAGCTATCCCCTCTGGTTATCCCAATTGCTATCACTTTGGGGCCTCGGGTTCCGGACAACGATATGTGTACACAACTTGCACGTAAGATCAAAAACAATAATTATCCTCATGAATCAAAAACATGTTCAGATCTAAGATCATGGCACTCGGTCCCAAAGTGACAAGCACTAAGCACAACAAGTTGCAACAATGTCAAAAATACTAATAACGGATACTATGCACTATGCCCCTAACAATCTTCTAGATATTGCATGAATGATCTCATCCAATCCCTACCATCCCCTACAACCTACAGCGGGCGAATTACTCACACAGGTATGGGGGATCATGGATGGTTGATGGATAGGCGTTGGTGATGATGATGGCGATGATCTCCTCCAATTTTCCGTCCCGGCAGGGTACCAGAACGGAGTTTCTGGTTCCCGGATTGGGGTTTCTGGTGGCAGCGGAGCAGCGGAACTCTTTTTGGAAAAACCTCGAACCCCCCTCTGTTTTTATGTCAGAGGCTTTTATATAGCTAGGAGGAGAGGTCGAGGGGGTCCCCGAGGCGGCACACCACCCCTAGGCATGGCCAGGGGTGGCCCGCGCCTAGGCATGGTGTTCCCCCCCCCCCCCCCCCCCGTGGCTCTTCTCCGTCTCGTCTTCTGGCTCTGTGTGTCTTCAGATAAAATAGGGACTTTGCGATAATTTCTGGGGATTTTTCCTGAAAGTTTGATTTCTGCACAAAAACGATACACTAGAGCAATTCTGCTGAAAACAGCGTTAGTCCGTGTTAGTTGTATTCAAAATAGACAAATTAGAAGGAAAACAACAGCAAAATTGTTCAAGAAAGTAGATACGTTTTGGACATATCAGAGGCGCTAAATTACAGCGCGAGATGGGGTGCAAAAAACGATCATCCGCCGGACCCTCCAAAATACCGCGCGCCCCGGCGGAAAACAACTTTGAAACACTTCTATGCATTCAACAAGATCAAATACTCACATAAATCATCAAAAAAATGATCTACCATAGTTCAAATATCATGACGTAATTCAACAACCACAAACAACATATTGTAGTTCAAATGGACACAAAGTGCAACACACAATTTGCATATCACAAATGTAAGAGAGAATCTCACACTTCCGCATTTTCGAAGTCATCGCCAACTTTTGCTTCTTCTTCATGGACACCTTGGCTTGAAGGAGGAAGAGTAGGATACATAGAGGTCACGAATCCTCCCGGTGGTGCTTGATACGTTGCAAACGTATCTATAATTTTTTATGTTCCATGCTTGTTTTACACTAATTTCTATATGTTATGTTTACACATCGTTGTACTTTTATACATTTTATGGAACTAACCTATTGACAAGATGACACAGCGCATGTTCCCTGTTTTCTGTTGTTTTATATTTTAGAAAAGTTATACAGGAAATATTCTCGGAATTGGACGAAACAAAAGCCGAAGTTCCAATTTTACTGTAACAAAGACGGAGTCCAGAGGAGAGACGAAGAAGCGCCACGAGGCGGCCACACCTTACCTTGGTGCGGCCCAGGGCCTGGCCACGCCAAGGGGAAGTGTGGGCCCCTCGGGCACATACCGACCTCGCCCTTCCGCCTATTTATTCACTTGTTTGGGAAACACCTAAAGACCGGAGCCTCCATGCACGAGAAGTTCCGTCACGGCCGCCATCACCGATCCTAGCTCTGGAGGGTTCTGAAGCTGTTCCGAGCACCCTGCCGGAGAGAGAGATCATCACCGGGGGCCTCTACATCGCCATGCCCTCCTTTGAAGTGATGCGTGAGTAGTTCATCTCTGGACTACGGGTCCATAGCAGTAGCTAGATGGCTTCTCCAATTTATGCTTCATGTTTAGATCTTGTGAGCTACATATTGATTTTTCCTCGTGCTTCTATCCTTGTAGACAGTGTTGGGCCTCCAAGAGCAGAGGTTTGTAGAACAGGAGCAAGTTTCCCTTAAGTGAATCACCCAAGGTTTATCGAACTCAGGGAGGTAGAGGTCAAAGATATCCCTCTCAAGCAACCCTGCAATTAAGATACAAGAAGTCTCTTGTGTCCCCAACACACCTAATACACTTGTCAGATGTATAGGTGCACTAGTTCGGCGAAGAGATAGTGAAATACAAGTAATATGGATGATTATAAGTAGTAATTGCAATCTGAAATAAAAATTGCAGCAAGCGAACATGTAGCAGAACTTGTTGGAAACGGTGTTTCAATGCTTAGAAACAAGGCCTAGGGATCATACTTTCACTAGTGGACACTCTCAGCAGTGATCACATAATTGAATAAATAAATGCTACTCTCAAACACTCTCTTGTTGGATAACAAACACCATTCATTGTGTAGGGCTAAAAAAGCACACCTCAAGCCGGAGTAAACAAGCTCCACAACGTCATAAAGGAATCACACACGATGCGCACACTGTCACCATCACACCTTGGAGAGTGAATCTGGAGTTCATATTAAAGTAACCTCTAGAGTGCATAATAGACAAGAGTAAAATCTACATATTCAACTAGATTACAAAGCTCGTGATCACATAAAGATCACATCATGGGAGAGAGAGATGAACCACATAGCTACCGGTAGAGCCCTCAGCCTCGGGGGAGAACTACTCCGTCCTCATCATGGGAGTCAGCAGCGGCGATGAAGATGGCGGTGGTGTCGATGGAGATGACTCCGGGGGCAATTCCCCGTCCCGGTAGCGTGCGGAACAGAGATTCTGTCCCCCGAAACTTGTCGTCGATGGCGGCGGCGCTGTGGAACTCTTCGTGGAAATTGGCTGGGTCCTCTAGGGTTTTCGCGTCTGGGGCAATATATAGGCGAAGGGGCAGCGTCGGGGGAGCCAGGGGGCTCCCTCACCACACCTTGGCGCGGCAGTGGGGCCCCCCGCGCCGCCCTATGGTGTGGGCCCCCTGCTGACCTTCCTCGATTCTTCTTCGGTCTTCTGGAACACTCCATGGAAAATAGGGCCGTGGGCTTTTGTTTCGTCCAATTCCGAGAATATTTGTAAACCAACTTTTCTGAAATCAAAAACAGCAGAAAACTGGAACTGGCACTTTGGCATCTTGTTAATAGGTTAGTCCCGGAAAATGCATAAAAACATTATAAAGTTTTAATAAAACATGTAGGTATTATCATAAAACTAGCATGGAACATAAGAAATTATAGATACGTTGGAGACGTATCAAGCATCCCCAAGCTTAGTTCCTACTCGCCCTCGAGTAGGTAAACGATAAAAAGAATAATTTCTGAAGTGACATGCTACCAACATAATCTTGATCAATACTATTGTAAAGCATATGAGATGAATGAAGTGACTCAAAGCAATGGTCTATAGTTTGCTAACAAATAGATAATGACTAAACAACTGAATCATATAGCAAAAACTTTTCATGAATAGTACTTTCAAGAAAAGCATCAAAAAGTCTTGCATAAGAGTTAACTCATAAAGCAATAGAATCTTAATAAGAGGTTTTGAAGCAACACAAAGGAAGATTTAAGTTTCAGCAATTGCTTTCAACTTTCAACATGTATATCTCATGGATAATTGTCAACACAAAGTAATATGATGAGTGCAATAAGCAAGCACATAAGAAATGATGCACACAAAGTTGACACAAGTGTTTGCTTCTAAGATAGAAAGATGTAGGTAAACTGACTCAACATAAAGTAAAAGATAGGCCATTCGCAGAGGGAAGCGGGGATTAAATCATGTGCTAGAGCTTTTCAAGTTTTGAAATTATAAAGAGAGCATAAAAATAAAGTTTTGAGAGGTGTTTGTGTAGGAAAACGTTGCATAGAAAACAAAAATTTTCCTATCGCGAACACGAAATCCAAGCCAAGATGCAATCTAGAAGACGGTAGCAATGAGGGGATTATCGAGTCTCACCCTTGAAGAGATTCCAAAGCCTACAAGATGAGGCTCTTGTTGCTGCGGTAGATGTTCACTTGCCGCTTGCAAAAGCGCGTAGAAGATCTTGATCACGATCGGTTCCGTCGCCACGAACGGGCAGCACCTCCGTACTCGATCACACGTTCGGTTGTTGATGAAGACGACGTCCACCTCCCCGTTCCAGCGGGCAGCGGAAGTAGTAGCTCCTCTTGAATCCGACAGCACGACGGCGTGGTGTCGGTGGTGGTGGAGAAATCCGGCGGAGCTTCGCTAAGCGTGCGGGAAGTGGAGGAGCGGGGCGGCTAGGGTTTGGGAGGGGGTGGCCGGCCACTCAAGGGGGGCGGCCAGGTTGTGGTCTTGGGGTGGCCGGCCCCCTCCCCTTGGCCCCTCTTTATATCGGTGGAAGCCCCAAGAGTTGGTCTCCAAGTCTTCGAATAAGACCCGAACCAAAAACCTTCCATATGGTGGGGAAACCTAGCCAAGCTAGGACTCCCACTAGAGGTGGGAGTTCCACCTCCCATATGGGGGGTGGCCGGCCTCTAAGGGGGAGTCCACTTGGGACTTCTCCCCCACTAGGGTTGGCCGGCCATGGAGGTGGAGTCCCATGTGGACTCCACCTTCCTTGGTGGTTTCTTCCGGACTTTTCTAGAACCTTCTAGAACCTTCCATAGAACCTTCCGCGTCAATTTAATTCACATAAAATGACATCCTATATATGAATCTTATTCTCCGGACCATTCCGGAACTCCTCGTGATGTCCGGGATCTCATCCGGGACTCCGAACAAATATTCGAACTCCATTCCATATTCAAGTTCTACCATTTCAACATCCAACTTTAAGTGTGTCACCCTACGGTTCGCGAACTATGCGGACATGGTTGAGTACTCACTCCGACCAATAACCAATAGCGGGATCTGGAGATCCATAATGGCTCCCACATATTCAACGATGACTTTAGTGATCGAATGAACCATTCACATACGATACCAATTCCCTTTGTCACGCGAGATTTTACTTGTCCGAGGTTTGATCATCGGTATCACTCTATACCTTGTTCAACCTCGTCTCCTGACAAGTACTCTTTACTCGTACCGTGGTATGTGGTCTCTTATGAACTTATTCATATGCTTGCAAGACATTAGACGACATTCCACCGAGAGGGCCCAGAGTATATCTATCCATCATCGGGATGGACAAATCCCACTGTTGATCCATATGCCTCAACTCATACTTTCCGGATACTTAATCCCACCTTTATAACCACCCATTTACGCAGTGGCGTTTGATGTAATCAAAGTACCTTTCCGGTATAAGTGATTTACATGATCTCATGGTCATAAGGACTAGGTAACTATGTATCGAAAGCTTATAGCAAATAACTTAATGACGAGATCTTATGCTACGCTTAATTGGGTGTGTCCATTACATCATTCATACAATGATATAACCTTGTTATTAATAACATCCAATGTTCATGATTATGAAACTAATCATCCATTAATCAACAAGCTAGTTAAGAGGCATACTAGGGACTCTTTGTTGTTTACATATCACACATGTATCAATGTTTCAGTTAATACAATTATAGCATGGTATATAAACATTTATCATAAACATAAAGATATATAATAACCACTTTTATTATTGCCTCTTGGGCATATCTCCAACAGTCTCCCACTTGCACTAGAGTCAATAATCTAGATTACATTGTAAGGTACCTACCACCCATGGCATTCTGGTGTTGGTCATGCTTTGCCCTAGGGAGAGCTTTAGTCAACGGATCTGCTACATTCAGATCAGTGTGTACTTTGCAAATCTTTACTTCTCCATCTTCGATGTACTCGCGAATCGAGTGGTAACGCAGCTTGATATGCTTCAGCCTCTTGTGTGACCTTGGCTCTTGTGCATTGGCGATGGCACCCATGTTATCACAGTAAATGATTAATGGGTCCAATGCACTAGGAACCACACCGAGCTCTACAATGAACCTCTTCATCCATACCGCTTCTGATGAAGCCTCTGAAGCCGCTATGTACTCTGATTCTGTTGAAGACTTCGCCACCGTGCACTGCTTCGAGCTTGCCCAGCTTACTGCAGCACCATTCAATATAAACACGTAACCGCATTGTGACTTAGAGTCATCAGGATCAGTGTTCCAACTTGCATCGGTGTAACTTGTTACAACGAGCTCTTGGTCACCACCATAACAAAGAAACATATCCTTAGTTCTTTTCAAGTACTTCAGGATATTCTTGACCGCTGTCCGATGTTCCATTCTGGATCACTTTGATATCTGCTAGTCAAACTAACAGCATGTGCTATATCCGGTCTAGTACATAGCATGGCATACATGATAGAGCCTACTGCCGAGGCATAGGGGATCTGACTCATCCTTTCTCTTTCTTCTGCCGTAGCCGGACCTTGAGTCTTACTCAAGACCTTGCCTGGTAACATAGGTAAGAATCCTTTCTTACTTTCGTCCATTCTAAACTTATTTAGAATCTTGTCCAGGTATGTACTCTGTGATAGCCCTATTAGGCGTCTTGATCTATCTCTATAAATCTTGATGCCTAATATGTATGATGCTTCACCAAGGTCTTTCATTGAAAAACTATTATTCAAATAACCTTTAACACTGCTTAATAGTTCTATATCATTCCCGATCAATAATATGTCATCTACATATAATATCAGGAATGCTACAGAGCTCCCACTCACTTTCTTGTAAATACAGGCCTCTCCATGACACTGTATAAACCCGAAGTCTTTGATCACCTTATCAAAACGTCGGTTCCAACTTCTTGATGCTTGCTTCAGTCCATAGATTGAACGCTGAAGTTTGCATACTTTGTCAGCATTTTTAGGATCGAAAAAACCTTTGGGTTGTACCATATACAACTCTTCCTCAATGTCTCCATTAAGGAACGCTGTTTTGACATCCATCTGCCAAATCTCATAATCGAAAAATGCAGCTATTGCTAACAAAATCCTCACAGATTTTAGCTTCGCTACAGGTGAGAAAGTCTCATCGTAGTCAACTCCTTGAATTTGTCGGAAACCCTTTGCAACAAGTCGAGCTTTATAGACAGTAATATTACCATCAGCATCTATTTTTCTCTTGAAGATCCATTTATTCTCGACAGCCTTTCGGCTATCAGGTAAGTCTACCAAAGTCCATACTTTGTTATCATACATGGATCCCATTTCGGATTTCATGGCTTCTTGCCATTTGTTGGAATCTGGGCTCATCATCGCTTCTTCATACGTCGCAGGGTCCTCATCATTGTTATCTACAATCATGACATTTAGACAAGGATCATACCAATCAGGAGTGGCACGTTCCCTTGTCGATCTGCGAGGTTCAGTAGTTTCCTCGTTCAAAGTTTCATGATCATTATCATTAGCTTTCTCTGTTGCCGGTGTAGGCGGTACAGGTACAACTTCCGGTACTGCGTTACTCTGATCAACGAGTATAGATTCATCAATCTCATCGAGTTCTACTTTTCTTCCAGTCACTTCTTTAGTGAGAAATACTTTCTCAAGAATGGTTCCGTTCTTAGCAACAAAGATTTTGCCTTCGGATCTATGATAGAAGGTGTACCCTATAGTTTCCTTAGGGTATCCTATGAAGACGCATTTCTCTGCTTTGGGTTCTAGCTTGTCCGGTTGTAACTTCTTTACATAGGCTTCGCAACCCCAAACTTTAAGAAATGACAGCTTAGGTTTCTTATTAAACCATAATTCATACGGTGTCGTTTCAACGGATTTTGATGGTGCTCTATTTAAAGTGAATGCGGCTGTCTCTAATGCATAACTCCAAAATGATAACGGCAAATCAGTAAGAGACATCATAGAACGAACCATATCTAAGAGAGTTCGATTACGACGTTCGGACACACCGTTTCGTTGAGGTGTTCCCGGCGGAGTCAATTGTGAAAGTATTCCGCATTTCTTTAAATGCATGCCAAACTCATAACTCAGATATTCACCTCCGCGATCAGATCGTAGAAATTTGATCTTCTTGTTACGTTGATTTTCTACTTCACTTTGGAATTCCTTAAACTTCTCGAAAGTTTCGGATTTATGTTTCATGAAATAGATATACCCATATCTACTCAGATCATCTGTGAAGGTTAGAACATAACGATAACCACCGCGCGATGCTACGCTCATTGGTCCGCACACATCGGTATGTATGATTTCCAATAAGTCAGTAGCTCGCTCCATCATACCAGAAAATGGAGTCTTAGACATTTTTCCCATTAGACATGCTTCGCATCTATCAAGTGACTCAAAGTCAAGTGATTCAAGTAATCCATCAGTATGGAGTTTCTTCATGCGTTTCACTCCAATATGACCAAGACGACAGTGCCACATATAAGTAGAATTATCATTCAATTTAATTCGCTTAGCATCAATGTTATGTATATGTGTATCACTACTATCGAGATCTAATAGAAATAAGCCATTCTTTTCAGGTGCTCGACCATAAAAGATATTATTCATAAAAATAGAACAACCATTATTCTCAGACTTGAATGAATAACCGTCTTACATTAAACAAGATCCAGATATAATGTTCATGCTCAACGCGGGTACAAAATAACAATTATTTAGGCTTAAAACTAATCCCGAAGGTAGATGTAGAGGAAGTGTGCCGACAGCGATCACATCGACTTTGGATCCATTTCCAACGCGCATCGTCACTTCATCTTTCAGTAGTCTTCGTTTATTCTTTAGTTCCTGTTTCGAGTTACAAATATGAGCAACCGAACCAGTATCAAATACCCAGGTACTAGTACGAGAACCAGTGAGATAAACATCTATAACATTTATATCAGATATACCTTCTTTCTTCTTCTTGACAAGGCCGCTCTTCAGATCCGCCAAATACTTGGAGCAATTACGCTTCCAGTGTCCCTTCTCCTTGCAGTAATAGCACTCAGCATCAGGCTTAGGGCCGTTCTTAGGTTTCATAGGAGGTGTGGCAGCTTTCTTGCCACCCTTCTTGAATTTTCCCTTAGACTTGCCCTGTTTCTTGAAACTGGTGGTCTTGTTGACCATCAACACTTGGTGCTCTTTCTTGATCTCAATCTCAGCAGCTTTAAGCATGGCGAAGATTTCAGGTAACTCTTTGTTCATGTTCTGCATATTGTAGTTCATCACAAAGTTCTTGTAACTAGGTGGCAGTGATTGAAGGATACGATTAATCCCCAGTCTGTTAGGAATAACTATTTCTAAGTCACTGAGTTTCTTCGCATGCCCGGTCATGGCGAGCATGTGCTCACTAACGGAGCTACCTTCTTCCATCATGCAGCTGAAAAATTGTTTCGATGCTTCATAGCATTCCACGGCCGCATGAGTTTCAAAAATAGTCTTCAACTCTTTCATCAACTCATGAGGATCGTGGTGCTCAAAACGTTTTTGAAGATTGGATTCCAGACTGCATAGGATGGCACACTGAACCTGAGAGTACCGAGTTTTCCGAGTCGCATAAACAGCTTTTACTTCATCGGTTTCTGTTTCTGCAGGAGGGTCACCTAGCGGTGCATCAAGCACATATTGCAGATTTCCGCCAGAGAGGAAGATCCTCACATGACGGAACCAGTCGGTGAAGTTGCTACCGTTGCTCTTAAGCTTTTCTTTCTCTAGGAACTGGTTAAAATTGATTGGGGACGCCATATCTACAACATATATTTGCAATAGTTTAGACTAATGTTTATGACAAATTGAGTTCAAATTTTAATTCAACATAATTAAAAATCTAGGTGAACTCCCACTCAAAACAACATCCCTCGCATTGTCTTAGTGATCACACGAACCAAATCTACCGCACCTAAGTCCGATCATCACGAGACAAGGTGTGATTTCAATGGCGAACATTCAAAGTGTTCATCATATCAACCATATGATTCATGCTCTACCTTTCGGTATCACGTGTTCCGAGACCATGTCTGTACATGCTAGGCTCGTCAAGGCCACCTTAGTATCCGCATGTGCAAAACTGTCTTGCACCCGTTGTATGCACTTGTTGATTCTATCACACCCGATCATCACGAGATGCTTCCAAACGACAAGTCTTGGCAACGGTGCTACTAAGGATGAACACTTTATTATCTTGAGATTTTAGTGAGGGATCATCTTATAATGCTACCGTCGCGATCTAAGCAAAATAAGATGCATAAAAGGATTAACATCACATGCAGTTCATATGTGATATGATATGGCCCTTTTGTCTTTGCGCCTTTGATCTTCATCTCCAAAGCACGGACATGATCTTCATCATCCTAGGGCATGATCTCCATCATCGTCGGCGTAGCGTCAAGGTCAATGGCACCGTCTTCATGATTGTCCTCCATGTAGCAACTATTACAACTACTTTGAAAAACTACTCAACATGAAATTTAAAGACAACCATAAGGCTCCTGCCGGTTGCCACAATACAATAATGATCATCTCATACATATTCATCATCATATTATGGCCATATCACATCACCAAACCCTGCAAAAACAAGTTAGACGTCTCTAATTTGGTTTGCATATTTTACGTGGTTTAGGGTTTTCGAGAGAGATCTAATCTACCTACGAACATGAACCACAACGTTGATACTAATGTTGTCAATAGAATAGTAAATTGAATCTTCACTATAGTAGGAGAGACAGACACCCGCAAAGCCTCTTATGCAATACAAGTTGCATGTCGAACGAGGAAGAAGTCTCATGAACGCGGTCATGTAAAGTTAGTCCGAGCCGCTTCATCCCACTATGCCACAAAGATGCAAAGTACTCAAACTAAAGATAACAAGAGCATCAACGCCCACAAACCATTGTGTTCTACTCATGCAACCATCTATGCATAGACACTGCTCTGATACCACTGTAGGAAAACGTTGCATAGAAAACAAAAAATTTCCTATCGCGAACACGAAATCCAAGCCAAGATGCAATCTAGAAGACGGTAGCAACGAGGGGATTATCGAGTCTCACCCTTGAAGAGATTCCAAAGCCTACAAGATGAGGCTCTTGTTGCTGCGGTAGATGTTCACTTGCCGCTTGCAAAAGCGCGTAGAAGATCTTGATCACGATCGGTTCCGGCGCCACGAACGGGCAGCACCTCCGTACTCGGTCACACGTTCGGTTGTTGATGAAGACGACGTCCACCTCCCCGTTCCAGCGGGCAGCGGAAGTAGTAGCTCCTCTTGAATCCGACAGCACGACGGTGTGGTGTCGGTGGTGGTGGAGAAATCCGGCGGAGCTTCGCTAAGCGTGCGGGAAGTGGAGGAGCGGGGCGGCTAGGGTTTGGGAGGGGGTGGCCGGCCACTCAAGGGGGGCGGCCAGGTTGTGGTCTTGGGGTGGCCGGACCCCTCCCCTTGGCTCCTCTTTATATAGGTGGAAGCCCCAAGAGTTGGTCTCCAAGTCTTCGAATAAGACCCGAACCAAAAACCTTCCATATGGTGGGGAAACCTAGCCAAGCTAGGACTCCCACTAGAGGTGGGAGTTCCACCTCCCATATGGGGGGGTGGCCGGCCCCTAAGGGGGAGTCCACTTGGGACTTCTCCCCCACTAGGGTTGGCCGGCCATGGAGGTGGAGTCCCATGTGGACTCCACCTTCCTTGGTGGTTTCTTCCGGACTTTTCTAGAACCTTCTAGAACCTTCCATAGAACCTTCCGCGTCAATTTAATTCACATAAAATTACATCCTATATATGAATCTTATTCTCCGGACCATTCCGGAACTCCTCGTGATGTCCGGGATCTCATCCGGGACTCCGAACAAATATTCGAACTCGATTCCATATTCAAGTTCTACCATTTCAACATCCAACTTTAAGTGTGTCACCCTACGGTTCGCGAACTATGCGGACATGGTTGAGTACTCACTCCGACCAATAACCAATAGCGGGATCTGGAGATCCATAATGGCTCCCACATATTCAACGATGACTTTAGTGATCGAATGAACCATTCACATACGATACCAATTCCCTTTGTCACGCGATATTTTACTTGTCCGAGGTTTGATCATCGGTATCACTCTATACCTTGTTCAACCTCGTCTCCTGACAAGTACTCTTTACTCGTACCGTGGTATGTGGTCTCTTATGAACTTATTCATATGCTTGCAAGACATTAGACGACATTCCACCGAGAGGGCCCAGAGTATATCTATCCGTCATCGGGATGGACAAATCCCACTGTTGATCCATATGCCTCAACTCATACTTTCCGGATACTTAATCCCACCTTTATAACCACCCATTTACGCAGTGGCGTTTGATGTAATCAAAGTACCTTTCCGGTATAAGTGATTTACATGATCTCATGGTCATAAGGACTAGGTAACTATGCATCGAAAGCTTATAGCAAATAACTTAATGATGAGATCTTATGCTACGCTTAATTGGGTGTGTCCATTACATCATTCATACAATGATATAACCTTGTTATTAATAACATCCAATGTTCATGATTATGAAACTAATCATCCATTAATCAACAAGCTAGTTAAGAGGCATACTAGGGACTCTTTGTTGTTTACATATCACACATGTATCAATGTTTCAGTTAATACAATTATAGCATGGTATATATAAACATAAAGATATATAATAACCACTTTTATTATTGCCTCTTGGGCATATCTCCAACAGTTTGTTGTTGTGAACGAATGGTAGTGGGCACTCTAACCCCCTTGTCAAACAGACTTTCGAAGAGCGGCTCCCATGAAGGACGTTATCTCTACCAGCCAGGTAGATCATCCCTCTTCTCTTTTGTTTACACATGTATTTTAGTTTTATTTATAGATGACACTCCTCCCAACCTTTTTTCTTTCACAAGCCATGGCTAACCGAATCCTCGGGTGCCTTCCAACATTTCACATACCATGGAGGAGTGTCTATTGCAAAATTAAGTTGCTTACTGATAAATCAGGGCAAAACATGTGAAGAGAATTATTAATGAAAGTTAATTAATTGGGGCTGGGCACCTCGTCGCTAGCTCTTTTTGCAAAATTATTGGATAAGCGGATGTATATGCCACTAGTCCATTGGTGAAAGTCTGCCCAACAAGATTGAAAGATAAAACACCACATACTTCCTCATGAGCTATAAAACATTGACACAAATAAGGAGTAATAAAGTTTTGAATATTTTAAAGGTAGCACATGAAGTATTTACTAGGAATGGCAGAAAAATACCACATAGTAGGTAGTTATGGTGGACACAAATGGCACAGGTTTTGGCTCAAGGATTTGGATGCACGAGAAGCATTCCCTCTCAGTACAAGGCTTTGGCTAGCAAGGTTGTTTGAAGCAAACATAAGTATAAACTGGTACAACAAGACTTACATAAAAACATATTGCAAGCATTGTAAGACTCTACACTATCTTCCTTGTTACTCAAACACTTTTACCAGAAAATATCTAGACCTTAGAGAGACCAATCATGCAAACCAAATTTCAACAAGCTCTACAGTAGTTCTCCACTAATAGGTTTAAACTACATGATGCAAGAGCTTAAATATGATCTACTTGAGAGCTCAAAACAATTGCCAAGCATCAAATTATTCAAGACAATATACCAACTACCACATGAAGCATTTTCTGTTTCCAACCAAATAGCAATAAATGTTGCGGCTTTCAGCTTTTGCAATAAACATGAAAAATAAAGCGAAGAACACAAGTGTTCAAATGAAAAAGAGGAGCGTGTCTCTCTCCCACACAAGCATGTTAGGATCCGATTTATTCAGAAAACTAAAATAACAAAACGAAAATAAAAGCACACGGACGCTCCAAGTAAAGCACATAAGATGTGACGGAATTAAAATATAGTTTCACTAGAGGTGACCTGATAAGTTGTTGATGAAGAAGGGGATGCCTTGGGCATCCCCAAGCTTAGACGCTTGAGTCTTCTTGGAATATATGGGGATGAACCACGGGGGCATCCCAAAACTTAGACTTTTCACTCTTCTTGATCATATTATATCATCCTCCTCTCTTGATCCTTGAAAACTTCCTTCACACCAAACTCAAAGCAATCTCATTAGAGGGTTAGTGCATAATCAAAAATTCACATGTTCAGCAAAGACACAACCATTCCCAACACTTTTGGACATTACCCAAGGCTACTGAAATTTAATGGAGCAAAGAAATCCACTCAAAAACAGTAAAAGAGGCAATACAAAATAAAAGGCAGAATCTGTCAAAAACAGAACAGTCCATAAAGACGAATTTTTTCAAGGCACTTAACATGCTCAGATGGAAAAGCTCCCGTTGAATTAAAGTTGCGTACATATCTGAGGATTACTCATGAATTTTTTCAGAATTTTGAGACTTTTCTGCAGAGAGAAAAACTCAAATTCGTGACAGCTAAAAATCTGTTTCTGCGCAGAAATCCAAATCTAGTATTAACTTTCTATCAAAGACTTTACTTGGCACAAAAATTCAAGAAAATAAATATACAAAGTTATTGCTACAGTATTAACAAGAACCTTGACTCAAAACAAAAAGAAAAGCAAAAATAACAGAAAATAAAAACGATGGGTTGTCTCCCATAAGCGCTTTTCTTTAACGCCTTTTAGCTAGGCATAGTGATTTTTATGATGCTCACATAAAGATGAGAGTTGAAAGGATAGCATCAAGAAGCATATATAAAACATGTTTAAATCTAACACTCTTCCAATGCATAGGAGCCTTGTAAGAAAACAAGTCATAAAAACAAAGTGAGTAGCATACGAAGACAAAGCAAGTGTAACTTCAAAAATTTCAACACCAGGAGAGGAGACTTAATATTATTGTGATATATGAAACCGTGTCTCCCTCCCTCATAAGGACCAGTAGGTCTTAAAGTACCCAGCAAATAAAACAAAATCAAGAGAAAGCTCAAAACATTCATCATAACGAGAAGAAATTTAGTAACATCAAGATTTCTATACCCATACTTTCCTCTCTAAAAATAATTTTCAGTGGCATCATGAATAAACTCAACAATATAGCTATCACATAAAGCATTCTTATCATGATCCACATCCATAAAAGTATCATTACTCTCCACATAAGCATAATCAATTTTATTAGTAATAATGGGAGTAAAACTATCACACCCATCATTGTAATCATCATAAATTGGAGGCATAGAATAATCATAATGAACTTTATCCTCCATAGTAGGTGGCACCAAAATACCACTATCATTATAATCATCATAAATGGGAGGCAATGATGGGTTCGTTGCATACAAAACAAAAAATTTCTACCGTGAACAAGAACAAAACCAAGATCCAATCTAGGAAAAGCCAAGATCTAATCTATGAAGATCAAATCAACGAGATGCATGTGAGACTAACCCTCAAAGATTTCCAAAGCCTACGAGATTAGATCTCGTTGTTGATGTAGTCGATCATCCTATGCTGCAATCCGGCAGCACTTCCGTACTCGGTCGTGCGTACGGTGTCGATGAAGCCCGTCCTCTCCCCGTTCCAGCGGGGCAGCGGAGGTGTGGTAGATCCCCTCGAAATCCCAGCAGCACGACGGCGTGGTGGTGGAGGTGGAGGAGAAATTCCTGCAGGGCTTCGCCAAGCCTGCGCAGGAAGGAGGAGGGAGAGAGGGGCGGCTAGGGCTTGGGGGGTGATGTGCTGCGCTCCAGCCCTCCCCTCCCTCTTATATAGGCATGGGGGGCAGCCTTGGCCCCTCCTCCAAGCCCAAGGGTCGGCAAAAACAAGGGGGGAACTTCCCCCCCAAGTTAAGTCCCTATATTCAAAGGATTTGATCTTATCCACTTGGTACAGCCACATGGGCCTTGGGGGGCTGGTGTGCATGGCCCATGTGGGCCTATGCGACCCCTCCGGTCCATGTTGGTTGTCCGAGATAGGTGGGCCCCACTATGGTACCCTCCGGAACCTTTTAGAACCTCCGGTACAATACCAAAAAATCCTGAACTTTTCCGGTAACCCTGAAAATGACTTCCCATATATGAATCTTATTCTCCGAACCATTCCGGGCCTCCTCGTGATGTCCTGGATCCCATCCGAGACTCCGAACAAACTTCGGTCTCCATCTCATATTCCGAATCTACTTATGCGACATCGAACCTTAAGCGCGTCACCCTACGGTTCGTGAACTATGCGGACATGATCGAGACTCCTCTACGACCAATAACCAATAGCGGGACCTGGAGATCCATAATGGCTCCCACACATTCAACGATAACTTAGTGAACGATTGAACCATTTACATACGATACCGATTCCCTTTGTCACGCGATACTTTACTTGTCCGAGGTTAGATCATCGGTATCTCCATACCTAGTTCAACCTCGTTTCCGACAAGTACTCTTTACTCGTTACCGTGGTATGTCATCTCTTGTGATCCAATCACATGCTTGCAAGCTAATCAGACGACATTCCACCGAGAGGGCCCGGAGTATATCTATCCGTCATCGGGATGGACAAATCCCACTATTGATCCATATGCCTCAACTCACACTTTCCGAATACTTAATCCCATCTTTATAACCACCCATTTACGCAATGGCGTTTGATGTAATCAAAGTACCCTTCCCGTGTAAGTGATTTACATGATCTCATGGTCGAAGGACTAGGTAATTATGTATCAAAAGCTTATAGCAAGTTGAACTTAATGACTTGATCTCATGCTACGCTTATTTGAGTGTATGTCCATTATATCATTCACCCAATGACATAACCTTGTTATTAACAACATCCAATGTTCATGATCACGAAACCATGATCATCTATTAATCAACAAGCTAGTTATACAAGAGGCTTACTAGGGACTCCTTCACTACAAGAAAAGTTCTAATAGGCAACGTCCCAAAATCGTCCGCTAAGGGGTATTTTTCGTCTCCCATGGGCCTAACCCGACGATATGGGTTCTGTTGTCGAAACTGCGTCAGGCAAAGTCCTACCACGTTTTTTTCGGTCCGTCACGCTTGGGCGCCCTTCCGCCACGGAAAATCGGACCGTTGCAGAAGTGTTTCCGGGAGCCCGTTGACTGCTGACGTCATGCAAACTGCCACGTGGCAGACGCCGTTAACTGTCAGTTAACGGCGTTAACCGGCTGAAACCCCGTGGTAGATGGTAGGCCCACACGAGGCCTGCCAAATCTTAAACGGGCCGGCCCATTAAGTTTGCGGGCCGGGCCAGCTGACTTATTTGACCGGACAACTATACAGCTGGGCTGGACCATTAGATACGTGGGCCGGGCCTAACTTCTAAGGTTGACTGGTCAAAACATTAATGGGCCGGCCCACTAAGCATGTGGGCCGGGCCGAATGCACTCGTTTGACCGGTCAACAGGAAAAAAGGCCGGCCCACAAGACATGTGGGACCCACTTTCCTATTATCGGGCCAGCCCATTTTACAAGTGGGGTCCACCTTAAAGCAAGTGGGCCAGCCCAAGAAGTTATTGGGCCGGCCCAATTAGCCTGTGGGTCCCACTTTCCTGCTACCGGGCCGGCCCATTTAGTACGTGGGGTCCACAATAGATCAAATGGGCTGGCCCAACAAAAAAGTGGGCCGGGCCAAAAACACGGGTGGGGTCCCACTTTCCTGTTAAAGGGCCGGCCCATTTTGTATGTGGGGTCCACCATATAGCAAGTGGGCCGGCCCAGCAAGATAGTGGGTCGGGCCAAAAAACAAGGGTGGGTCCCACTTTCCTGTTAAAGGGCCGGCCCATTTAGTATGTGGGGTCCACCACATAGCCAGTGGGCCGGCCCAGCAAGATAGTAGGCCGGGCCAAAAACACAGGTGGGTCCCACTTTCATGTTAAAGGGCCGACCCATTTAGTATGTGGGGTCCACCATATAGCCAGTGGGCTGGCCCAACAAGAAAGTGGGCCGGGCCAAAAACACAGGTGGGTCCCACTTGCCTGTTAGAGGGCCGGCCCATTTAGTATGTGGGGTCCACCATATAGCAAGTGGGCCGGCCCAACAAGATAGTGGACCAGCCCAATAAGTAGGTGGGCCCACTATCGTGTTAACGGGGCGGCCCAATAAGTAAGTGAGCCAGCCCAAAATGAAGTGGGTCCCCCACTACTGTAAATAGGCCGGCCCAATCTGTTGTAGGGCCCTGGTTGTTTGACTAGTCAAATTGCATTAAATTTCATGAGCCTACAATCTGATATCAATGATACACACAATTACATACACAAATAAAATAACAGGAAAATTACAAGGCAATTAATGTGCTTAAAAAATTACATAGAATCATTGAAGACTTCTATTAGCATCATCAATAACACGTTGACATTTGGCAATCGCCTTGATTGAACCTTGTGTACTCTTGGTCAACATATCAGCTACAGATCTTAAAGCAGCAATACCATGTCTTTTATAAAGTACAGCCTTGAGATATTTACTGTTTGATGAAAAGAATGGTCTAGGTTGACGGCTATGAGAGGATGCATCAGAAGAAAGATCAGAACTTTTTGTGGGCCTCTCTTCTGATGAAGATTGCTTCATCACAACTGCATTCTAATAATAATGCAAAAAGAGTTAAACGATGAACTATGCATACATGTATTAAGCATTGTCAATATGAGATAGTCACAAGTACTAAGCACAGACTTACATTATATCGTTGCATAGGCTCACCCCGGAACCTTTTTTGCGCTCTATCTTCTACTAAGGACTTCTTCATTACAACAGCATTCTAGTAATATTGCAAACATAGTTACAACAGTGAACTATTCAAACATTTATTATGCAATGTAGATATAAGATAATAACAAGTTGCATACATAAGACAATGTATGGAGCTTGTACTAAGCATACTTACATCATAATGTTGCACAGGGTCGCTTTGGCGAGTATCTTCTAATGATGACTGCTTCACTAAAACTGCATTCTGGTAATATTGCAAACATAGTTACAACAATTAACTATTCGAAAATGTATTACGCAATGTAGAGATCAGACAACAGCATGTAGCAGAAATAAGCACAAGATAAGATAAGATGCATGTACTAAGCACATACTGGCTCGCTGCAGGTCCTTCTCTTGCGTGCACTAGTCATGGTCGACATGCCTGTCATTTTAGGTTCAGCCATCAAGTGAAATGCTAATCCTCCTGCTCCATTGTCCTTAATCTGTGTTTAGATATCACATTTAAAACCAAGTCAGCTGGTTTCAAATAACAAAAAATTTGAGCTGCCAAATGAATAAGCCAATATTTACCAGATATCAGATTAAAACCAACTAGATGTTGCTTTGCATGAGATACGAATTTCAGACATTCAGATTTAGAGTAGGGTAATGCCAAGGTTTTCCACATAAAGTAAACTGGCATTAAGAATGACCAAATGTCAGGTTCAAATCACCTTCGCAGTTGCTCCAAGACAAGCATATCAAATAGGCAGAAACATAGTAAAGCATGGATGGCATTGCTATGGCAGGGTTCCAAGTGTTAATCTCTTGCATAAGGAACAATGCATATAGGTTATAGATAATAACGGAAGTAAACTGCCAGAGTTACCAACCAAGAACTCAGATTCCAACCTTCCCTAGCATCCCCGCTGTTAATGTTGGATATTCTAATAAGTGGTTCGCATGATCAATCCCTAGGAAAAATAACATTGACAAGTTAGTGAACGATAATACAAAGACAAGACATGCACGCAGCAATAACTATACAAGATGTGCGACAGGAGCATTCATGGAAACAAATAGCTATAAGCTAAAGACGAGGTATAAGAGCAAGCAGATTGGAAATGCACATAGCATGATTATAAAAGCAGTGTGAGAATAGCAGGCACGGGAAAACAGCTAGCGGCTAGCGGTGAGCTAATGACGTGGTATAAGAACAACCAGATTGGAAATGCCCATAGCATGACTATAAAAGGAATAGCATGCAGTACAAAAACAGTTGGCAGCAAATGAATGAGTATAAGGCTATAAATATGTGGATGCACACACGTGTCAGTAGAATGAACAGGATGGTAGCGACCGGATAATTCTTTTGTACTGTACAATATTTAAACGAACTTCATGCGATGTAACACATCAAGAAAGTTAATGGCATATGAGATCTGCAAATAACTACACAAAACATGGCTAAAGAAACACCGCGATCTAACGGGCCAGCGTACTAACCAAGCTACGGCGGGGTGGACGGGGGTGGCAATTTGCATTCCAGTGGCGGCGAACGCGGGAGACGATGAGTCGACCCTGTTTCAGTAGAAGTACGCGTTAGTGAAGCAGATCTGGTTGGCTGGCAAGGGATTCGGTGAAGTTGATACAGCCGCTGCGCCGAGGTAGTCGGTGGAATAGATCGGCTTCTGTGGAGGGGGGCCGCGGTGAAGTAGACCCGGTTCCGTTGGAGAGGATCCGGTGCGTCAACAAGATAGGCGTTGATTGCTACGTTGTGGATGAGGTCGGCGGTGAAGCAGATCCATCGGTGGCGAGGTCGGCGGTGAAGCAGATCCGTCGGTGGCGAGGTCGGCGGTGAAGCAGATCCGTCGGTGGCGTGGTCGGCGGTGAAGCAGATCCTTCGGTGATGAGGGCGGCGGGGGAGCAGATCAGGTGGGTGGACAGCCAACATGATCAAGGCTACGCTATGGAGGAGTATGCCGGCGGCGAAGCAGATCTAGTACTATAGAGAGTCAGAGCTTTGGCGTGTGAGAGTATTTTTGAGCTAATGGGGCGAATGGTTGGTGGGTGGGTGTGGGCCTGTGGGGAGGGTTCGGGATCTAGGCAAGATATTTCATTTTTACCGAAAGAGCCCTCCATGGTCGGTGGGTTGTAGCTTCCGGACCAGGGTTAAAAGGGTAAAACTGGTCACGGGATTTTCGAATGGATGCGGCGGGATGATTTGGCGCGCGGCCGAAATTTTTAGTTTCAAGCTATGAGCAGAACAACAAAAATAATGTTCTTCCCCAGGGAGCTCTCATTTCTTCCTCTTCTCTTTCTCTCTCGAGTCTCTCCCACTCCCCCGGCTCCTCTCCCCCTTCTCTCCGGCGGCCTCGCCGGCCGGAGACGAGGCCGACTTCTCTCTGTATATCGTACACCCTTCGAACTAAATTAATTGATTCAACTATCCTTAGACGTGTATGTATCTAGAGTAAAAACATGTGTGGATACACCCATATTTAGATAAGCAAAGTTGAGTCAGCTAATTTGGATCCGAGGGAGTTAGTGTTGTTGTAAGCTTAGATCCAGTGTTTCCCATGAGCAGAATGGCGCAATGGAGTCGGGGATCTCGTCATCGGCTTCAGATCTGGACTATGATGAATCTGGCGGATCAGATCTGGCGGATCTTGCCGGCCAAACCCCGATCTGGTGCCATCAAGGTGATGGCGCTAACGGTGAGGCTTGCTTTGGTCAGTGCTTCAGATCTAGCCAATGGGGAAGTCAAGCTGCTAACGTTCACAAGCTCGGGGCATACGACGGCGTCATCCGTCTTGCCCGTGAACATCTTGGCCTTTCAGCGGCCCTTCTCAGAGCCAATATGCCGTTGCTGAGGCCCTTCTTCTCCTTCGTCCTGGCGACTACCGGCGACACCGTCCCAAGTGGTGCGTCCCCGGCGACGGAGTTGCTGGAAAGGATGCGGAGCAGAGATCTGATGTGCGGTCCAGAAGGACTCGATTGATTTTCTTCTATATGTTTTGGGGTCCTTTTTGTAAAGTTGCAGGTCCTATTAGTTGTTGTCTAGTTCTTTTGGACCTCTATGTAATTTTTTGGACTAGTTTCCATTTGCACCGATAAACTTGAATTTTGACAAGTTCACGGGGAAAAAAATTACTTTGCACATATGGACTATCATGTATGAACATTCTTGAGATTTAAACTATATGTAATGGCCAGCACTTGCGCAAGGGGCTCGTCTAGTGCGCACTAGTTTCCATTAGCACCGATAAATTTGAATCTTGACAAGTTCTTGGAAGAAAAAATCGATTCACATATAGCCTATCTTGTATGAACATTATTGGGATTCAAACTATAAATAGATGGCCAACACGTGTGCAGGGGGGTCCCTCTAATGTGCACTAGTTTCCATTAGCACTGATAAATTTGAATCTTTACAAGTTCTCGAAAAAAAATTGCTTCACACATATGCCCTATCATGTATGAACATTATTGGGATTCATATTATATATAGATGGCCAACACTTGTGCAAGGAGGTTCTCTAATTCTTGGGGATTTCAATCTCTCTCTCTCTCGATCTATCGTTGGTGGCCAGAACAACACACATATGCATGCACTTTATGCGCAAAGGCGCGGGTGCGTCTAATAATTCATGTGTGTGCGTATATTTGAACATATTCTTGGGGATTTCAATCTCTATCTCTCGATCTATATATCGTTGGTGGCCAAGAAACACACTTATATATATATATGCATGCACTTTATGTGCAAATTAAGGCGGGTGCCGCTAATAATGTGTGTGCGCATTCGATCGATGATCCCTAAACCTTAAACCATAAAACCCTAAAACCCTAATCCCTAATCACCCTAAACACTAAACCCTAAACCCAAAAACCGTAAACACTAAACCCTAAACCCAAAAAGCTAAACACTAAACACTAAACCCTAAATCCTAGACCCTATACCCTAATTAACACTAACCCTAACCCTAGCCCTAATTAAACCCTACATATATAGGCCAACGACACTTAATTGCGCATCAAGCAGGCGACCAACTAATTAGCGCTGATAAATTAATTAACTTGAATTTTGACAAGTTCTCGATCTCGAATGAAAACACATTTGATTAAGTAGTCTCGTAATATATATATAATTAGTGTGCATGCGCGCATGGCATACCTTGCATATCATTCGTGCATATATTTCAATATATATTTGAACATATTCTTGGGGATATGTATATATATCAATCTCTCTCTCTCTCGATCTATATATCGTTGGTGGCCAAGAAACACACTTATATATATATGCATGCACTTTATGTGCAAAGGCGCGGGTGCGTCTAATAATTTATGTGTGTGCGTATATTTGAACATATTCTTGGGGATTTCAATCTCTATCTCTCGATCTATATATCGTTGGTGGCCAAGAAACACACTTATATATATACGCATGCACTTTATGCGCAAATTAAGGCGGGTGCCTCTAATAATGTGTGTGTGCACTCGATCGATGATCCCTAAACCATAATACCCTAAAACCCTAATCCCTAATCCCTAAACACCCTAAACCCTAAACACTAAACCCTAAACCCAAAAACCCTAAACACTAAACCCTAAACCCTAAACCCTAAACCCTAAACACTAAACCCTAAACCCTAGACCCTAGACCCTATACCCTAATTAACACTAACCCTAACCCTAGCCCTAATTAAATCCTACATATATAGGCCAACGACACTTAATTGCGCATCAAGCAGGCGACCAGCTAATTAGCGCTGATAAATTAATTAACTTGAATTTTGACAAGTTCTCGATCTCGAATGAAAACACATTTGATTAAGTAGTCTCATAATATATATATATAATTATTGTGCATGCGCGCATGGCATACCTTGCATAACATTCGTGCATATATTTCAATATATATTTGAACATATTCTTGGGGATATGTATATATATATATCAATCTCTCTCTCTCTCGATCTATATATCGTTGGTGGCCAAGAAACACACTTATATATATACGCATGCACTTTATGCGCAAAGGCGCGGGTGCCCCTAATAATGTGTGTGTGCACTCGATCGATGATCCCTAAACCTTCAACCCTAAAACCCTAATCCCTAATCCCTAATTATACCCTAAACATACACCCTAAACACCCTAAACACTAAACCCTAAACCCTAGACCCTAAACCCTAAACACTACACCCTAAACCCTAAACCCTAAACACTAAACCCTAAACCCTAAAGCCTAACCCTAGACCACAAACCCTAAACCCTAAACCATAAACCCTAAATATATTTCAATCTCTCTCTAGACCTATATATCGTTGGTGGCCAAGAAACACACTTATATATACGCATGCACTTTATGCGGAAAGGCGCGGGTGCCTCTAATAATGTGTGTGTGCACTCGATCGATGATCCCTAAACCTTAAACCCTAAAACCCTAATCCCTAATCCCTAATTATACCCTAAACGTACAGCCTAAACACCCTAAACACTAAACCCTAAACCCTAGACCCTAAACCCTAAACACTACACCCTAAACCCTAAACCCTAAACACTAAACCCTAATCCCTAACCCTAGCTAGACCCTAAACCCTAAACACTAAACCCCAAACCCTAAACCCTATATGGACCCTAAACCCTAATTAACCCTAACCCTAACCCTAAAACCCTAGCTAGCTAACCCTAAACCCTAATTAAACCCTACATATATATATAGGCCAACGACACTTAATTGCGCATCAAGCAGGCGACCAACTAATTAGCGCTGATAAAATAATTAACTTGAATTTTGACAAGTTCTCTATCTTGAATGAAAACACATTTGATTAAGTAGTCTCATAATATATATATAATTAGTGTGCATGCGCGCATGGCATACCTTGCATATCATTCGTGCATATATTTCAATATATATTTGAACATATTCTTGGGGATATGTATATATATCAATCTCTCTCTCTCTTGATCTATATATCGTTGGTGGCCAAGAAACACACTTATATATATACGCATGCACTTTATGCGCAAAGGCGCGGGTGCCTCTAATAATGTGTGTGTGTGTGCACTCGATCGATGATCCCTAAACCTTAAACCCTAAAACCCTAATCCCTAATCCCTAATTATACCCTAAACATACACCCTAAACACCCTAAACACTAAACCCTAAACCCTAGACCCTAAACCCTAAACACTACACCCTAAACCCTAAACCCTAAACACTAAACCCTAAACCCTAAAGCCTAACCCTAGACCACAAACCCTAAACTATAAACCATAAACCCTAAATATATTTCAATCTCTCTCTAGATCTATATATCGTTGGTGGCCAAGAAACACACTTATATATACGCATGCACTTTATGCGCAAAGGTGTGGGTGCCTCTAATAATGTGTGTGTGCACTCGATCGATGATCCCTAAACCTTAAACCCTAAAACCCTAATCCCTAATCCCTAATTATACCCTAAACGTACACCCTAAACACCCTAAACACTAAACCCTAAACCCTAGACCCTAAACCCTAAACACTACACCCTAAACCCTAAACACTAAAGCCTAAACCCTAAAGCCTAACCCTAGACCACAAACCCTAAACTATAAACCATAAACCCTAAATATATTTCAATCTCTCTCTAGATCTATATATCATTGCTGGCCAAGAAACACACTTATATACATGCATGAACTTTATGCGCAAAGGCGCGGGTGCCTCTAATAATGTGTGTGTGCACTCGATCGATGATCCCTAAACCTTAATCCCTAAAACCCTAATCCATAATCCCTAATTATACCCTAAATGTAGACCCTAAACACCCTAAACACTAAACCCTAAACCCTAGACCCTAAACCCTAAACACTACACCCTAAACCCTAAACCCTAAACACTAAACCCTAATCCCTAACACTAGCTAGACCCTAAACCCTAAACACTAAACCCCAAACCCTAAACCCTATATAGACCCTAAACCCTAATTAACCCTAACCCTAACCCTAAAACCCTAGCTAGCTAACCCTAAACCCTAATTAAAATCTACATATATATAGGCCAACGACACTTAATTGCGCATCAAGCAGGCGACCAACTAATTAGCGCTGATAAATTAATTAACTTGAATTTTGACAAGTTCTCGATCTCGAATGAAAACACATTTGATTAAGTAGTCTCATAATATATATATAATTAGTGTGCATGCGCGCATGACATACCTTGTCTATCATTCGTGCATATATTTCAATATATATTTGAACATATTCTTGGGGATATATATATATATATATATCAATCTCTCTCTCTCGATCTATATATCGTTGGTGGCCAAGAAGCACGCTTATATATATATATACGCATGCACTTTATGCGCAAAGGCACGGGTGCGTCTAATAATTCATGTGTGTGCGTATATTTAAACATATTCTTGGGGATTTCAATCTCTATCTCTCGATCTATATATCGTTGGTGGGCAAGAAACACACTCATATATATACGTATGCACTTTATGCGCAAATTAAGGCGGGTGCCTCTAATAATGTGTGTGCGCACTCGATCGATGATCCCTAAACCTTAAACCATAAAACCCTAAAACCCTAATCCCTAATCCCTAAACACCCTACACTCTAAACACTAAACCCTAAATCCAAAAACCCTAAACACTAAACCCTAAACCCTAAACACTAAACCCTAAACCCTATACCCTAATTAACACTAACCCTAACCCTAGCCCTAATTAAACCCTACATATATAGGCCAACGACACTTAATTGCGCATCAAGCAGGCGACCAACTAATTAGTGCTGATAAATTAATTAACTTGAATTTTGACAAGTTCTCGATCTCGAATGAAAATACATTTGATTAAGTAGTCTCATAATATATATATATCATTAGTGCGCATGCGCGCATGGCATACCTTGCATATCATTCGTGCATATATTTCAATATATATTTGAACATATTCTTGGGGATATATATATATCAATCTCTCTCTCTCGATCTATATATCGTTGGTGGCCAAGAAGCACAATTATATATATATATATGCATGCACTTTATGCGCAAAGGCGCGGGTGCGTCTAATAATTCATGTGTGTGCATATATTTGAACATATTCTTGGGGATTTCAATCTATATCTCTCGATCTATATATCGTTGGTGGCCAAGAAACACACTTATATATATACGCATGCACTTTATGCGCAAATTAAGGCGGGTGCCTCTAATAATGTGTGTGCGCACTCGATCGATGATCCCTAAACCTTAAACCATAAAACCCTAAAACCCTAATCCCTAATCCCTAAACACCCTAAACACTAAACCCTAAACCCTAAACACTAAACCCTAAACCCCAAAACCCTAAACACTAAACCCTAAACCCTAAACCCTAGACCCTATACCCTAATTAACACTAACCCTAACCCTAGACCTAATTAAACCCTACATATATAGGCCAACGACACTTAATTGCGCATCAAGCAGGCGACCAACTAATTAGCGCTGATAAATTAATTAACTTGAATTTTTACAAGTTCTCGATCTCGAATGAAAACACATTTGATTAAGTAGTCTCATAATATATATATATAATTAGTGTGCATGCGCGCATGGCATACCTTGCATATCATTCGTGCATATATATATTTCAATATATATTTGAACATATTCTTGGGGATATATATATATCAATCTCTCTCTCTTGATCTATATATCGTTGGTGGCCAAGAAGCACACTTATATATATATGCGCATGCACTTTATGCGCAAAGGCGCGGGTGCGTCTAATAATTCATGTGTGTGCGTATATTTGAACATATTCTTGGGGATTTCAATCTCTCTCTCTCGATCTATATATCGTTGGTGGCCAAGAAACAGACTTATATATACGCATGCACTTTATGCGCAAATTAAGGCGGGTGCCTCTAATAATGTGTGTGCGCACCCGATCGATGATCCCTAAACCTTAAACCATAAAACCCTAAAACCCTAATCCCTAATCCATAAACACCCTAAACACTAAACCCTAAACCCTAAACACTAAACCCTAAACCCAAAAACCCTAAACCCTATACCCTATACCCTAATTAACACTAACCCTAACCCTAGCCCTAATTAAACCCTACATATATAGGCCAACGACACTGAATTGCGCATCAAGCAGGCGACCAACTAATTAGCGCTGATTAATTAATCAACTTGAATTTTGACAAGTTCTCTATCTCGAATGAAAACACATTTGATTAAGTAGTCTCATAATATATATATAATTAATGTGCATGCGCGCATGGTATACCTTGCATATCATTCGTGCATATATTTCAATATATATTTGAACATATTCTTGGGGATATATATATATATATATCAATCTCTCTCTCTCTCTCTCTCGATCTATATATCGTTGGTGGCCAAGAAGCACACTTATATATATATATATATATATATATATATATATAGGTCTGCTATTCTCGAACCGGTTCGAGAATAACTATTCTCGAACCCTTTCTGAACTTCCCACTGATTTGCACGTGAACTTCTTGACGGAACACTATAATTCCATGTTTTTTGCGGACAATGTTTTGAGGCTGATTTTCAAACCGCTTAACGGAATGATACATATAATATACCGTTGGATTCATATGGAAATTTCGCAACTTTTTCGTGTTCATTGTTTTCCCAAATTCTATATCGTTTAAAACTAATTTTAAATATACAAAACAATGTTTTCGCGGATTTCCCTTTTTTCGTGCAGTTTTGGGCGTTTAATTTTCAAACGGTTTATCGGATTTATGCTTATGATATGGCGTTGGAAAGCTGTTGACTAGGCGCAAATTGTTCATGTAGGAAGTTTTTCCAAATTCTTTACGGTTTAGGAGCAGATTCGAAAATACGTGATTCCGATTTCCGCTTTTCTCTGTTTTTCGTACTGTTTTTTGGAGCTTATTTTTGAACCACTTGTCGGAATGTTCCAAATGATATTATGCTGAAAAGATATTTATTAGGCCCAACTTTTTCATGTTGAACTTTTTTCAAAATTTTAAACGGTTTAAGTTTAATTTTAGAAATACACACAAGCGGACATAATGCCGACACAAGAACATTTTGAAATAGACTCATCCAGATTGATTAGATGTGGCATTGTGGTGTGTTGGAGTATTAGTAGAGTTATATTAGTGCTAATTGTACGTACCTCCAGTCGATTTGCACAATGAGAGGTCGTAAGAAGGATTTCTATGTGTATGATTTCCGCCCAGAAAAATAGAGTGCATGAGGTGCTCGATTATGGAAGTGAACTTCCCGATATCTTGTTTGTGAACTTCCGGTCGCATTATAGAAATTACAAGCATGTTTAAAATGAACTTCCTACATGGTTTAAGTGAACTTTCGCGCCCAGTACAAAATGAAGGTCAACAAAAGTAAAAATATAAAAGTTAACTCCCCATGTTAATAAAATTAACTTCTTAATTTATCTTCTCGGTCACAAATCTGCAACTCACATATGACTATATATGTTCCAAATTTCTTTGTATACTCGGGTATTTTTTTTTTTGCATATTGGACATCAAGTTTTCATACAGTGAATTATTTCTCTGTTTGTTACAAAGTGAATTTTAATATAATTTATAAAGCAAACTTCTGTCCTGGAGTGAAATTCTATTGCTTTTATACTGCAAACAGTATTAATTTGTGGAGTGGAATCTGATTTTGATTTTTAGGGATGAGGTGTACTCCTCTCGTGAATGAAATGAACTCTTGCATACAATGAAACTCAAGTTCGATGAAATATTTACTATTACAGGGAAATGAATAAACAATAAAAAGAACTTTACAGACTAGACTTCTGCTGTTATACGAAGTGAACTCCACAAAAAATAGAAGCAAAATCCCTCACTTGGCACCAGCGGATATTTACTGGCGAGAAACTACTACCATTTACACGGAAATGAATAAACAAGAAAAAGAACTTTACAGACTATACTTCTACTGTTATACAAAGTGAACTCCACAAAAAATTAGAAGCTAACTCCCTCACTCGGCACCAGCAGCTATTTCTCTTATACTGAACTTCGTCTTCGGACGAATTGAACTCCCCTGGAAACGATAAAAATGAATTAGTAGTGATACACAGACCATAGATAGGCAGCTGAGAATCACTGAAATCTTGCAGTTTGTTTTCTACAGAAAAATTTATCCAAAGGTGAGTATCTCGTAGAGAACATTTTTAAAAGCATCCTTTAATGTGTTTTTCATCAAAACAAAATTATAAACCATATTGATCAAAATGAACTTCGCCTATTTATGTGTCTGAACTTTCGATATAATATCAGTCAACTGCTAAATAAATTCGCTTGCAACAGTGAACTACAGAGTTCATCTTTCAACCGAGTTATGCACAGGTCGCTGGTAAGAGGAGCCACAAAGATCATATGTATGCCAATAATAAAAGAAGCAGTTCACCACCTCGATAACAATAACACAAGAGACCGATGGCACGCTAAAACAATGGGGTAATAAGTTGGTTCAAAATCATCCGTTAACAAAGATATCAAACAACACTCCAGAATTTCAGATATCACACCAATGTGATTATAAAGTGTGCTGATGGAGGGCATGTTGGTGGAGAGGCATGTGCTCGTGCTGTGTGTACAGGGCGAGTTCTCACCCGAATCTAACTTTTCAGTGTTCTTCATTCTTAGGGATGAAGTTAACTTGAAATAACTTTGCTAACAGTACAACCGAACTTCGATTTAAATTTTCTATTTCCAGATGGAAGTAAATAAACATGAACACTCTCTAAACCGAACGAATGAACTTCATAAAATAAAAGGTATACAAGAATGTGAACTCCCTATTTTGGCCAAATCGAACTGCTCGTGATTATAAAGTGAACCGCTCAGTCATGTAAGAAACACAAACTAGTACGGCCAAGAATAAATTCACAGGCAGCAGTGAACTTTCAAGTGCAAATGAATTGAACCTGCGAAAAAAGAAAACGAACTGCCCAAATTTATGAGCAAACATATGTCCACTGTTATCTCTGTTTCATTGGCCAAGATCAGTTGATCGGTCTACATTTTTCCTAGTTGAAACAGATTGATAGCACTGAACCGTCGTGGTTTGCAGAGTGTACTTTAGTTTTTAGGGATGAAATTAACTCGGAATGAACTTTGTCAACAATAGACCAGAACTTCGGTTAAAAATTGATGTCAAGATGGAAATAAATAACAAGTGCACTGTCTAAACCGAATGAGTGAACTTCCTAAAACTAACAGGTGCACCGATGGCATTTTCTGCTATCTTTTTTAACAGGAAAGTGAACTCCCTATTTGGCCTAATTGAGCTTCCCACAATTAACATGTGACCCGCTCAGTGTTGTAAATAATCAAGCAACTACAACCAAGAATAAAATCATAGGAAGCAATAGCATTTCGCATAGCAGCAACCATCATAGCAGCCATAGTCCACAGTGCGAGTAGCAGGCTGACCTGGGCATGAGAGACTCGCCAAAGCCGTGGACTCCTAAGACATTATTGCTTCCATGACGTGAGTGAAGTTATCTGGCAGCGGTCCGCCTGAGTATCCACGGAGCTGCAGGTGGACTTCTGGGTGCGGTCGCGTGCTGGACTCCTTCGAGAAGCCCGCTGGACTGTCGAGGATACACGAGTGAACCCCCAGTGTAGCTACATTTCTGCACATGGAGCTTTACAATATCAAAAAGAAATAAAATAATATTCCATCTAGCAAGAATATCTAAACTAAAGTAGCAGGAGATGTGACCTTCACGAATTAGGAGAAGTGAACTCCACGGATTACGAAAAGTGAGCTCTTCATCTCCGCACCTTAATTCATGTTGTGCACACTTGTGCTCGGCTGCTTCACGCAATGAAGAGCATGACTTGCAGTGACAGCCGCAGGAGCCAGCCGCAAGAACTCCCAGCTCGTTGCAATGCTCCTTGTGGGTACTGTGATGATAGTTACGTCATATAAAAAAGCAAACTTCACATATGGAAAAAGGTGCACTACGCCAATCAAGTAATGTGAACTTCAAAAAAGAAATTCCACAGATCTTATTAGCATAAAAATCACAAACTCAAGTGCAGGCTTGTGAAGCTTTGTAGGTTTCAGCTACTTTTGAGATTAGTACTGCACAATTAGTTGCAGAAAAATCTCAAATTGTTCTACCTTTTTAATATCATATATCATTACTAGCATCCGAACTACTATACATTTAAATCTGAACTTCAATTTAGAGATAAAACACAAGTAATGAAATGTACTACAGATTGTTTTCGTGTTTTTCCTTTGAGAAGTGGAATATCATATATCATTTATATTTTACAGACTGGACTTAAGTTTTTCAGTAAACTAACCGCTCTACCTTAATAGGTGGACTTCCTTTTCTAAGTATACAGACTGAACTACACTGCTTATGTCGTACAAATAAACTTCTCGACATTAATAGGTGAACTTATGCTCCATTGGATATCAATAAACCGTGCTGTTGCTAGCTGTTAACCATGTTCTTGCTAGCTGTGCACTCCGCCCTGGCAGAAGCTGCTTCCCGCTCTACCGGAGAGGCAAGCTTTTTTTTTTTGAACATCTACCGGAGAGGCAAGCTATGGGTGCACACCCTAATGCCTGACCTATGCCATGTTTAACCTCCAGTTAGCTGGAACATGGAGCATGCAGAGAACGAAAATGGACAAGGCTAACTCCCAAGAAAAAAGGAGGTGAACTTCAAGCATGATTATAAAACAAACATCAACAGATTCCTATATTTTTTACCTCCAGAGATGAAAGTTCACAGCATATGTAACAAAAAAAAATTAAGACGACAGCTGCAATACACACATAGCAGTTCACTATTTCAATAAGCGAGTTCGAGAGCAACTTAGCCTGGGAGTGAACTAAACTGAGAGCAAACTTGATTATTTATGTAAGGTGAACTTCCACTGTACAAACAGAGAGTTGTTTTTCTGTTTATAATAAAATGGATACTTTTATAGTAGTAAACAAAACACCAAACTTCGGCATGCTGGTCAACTGCATTTCACGATTAAAAACATATACTTTTTCGAAGAGGTGGTGTTTGCTTTTAAGGTTGAGGAAAACAATACTATGTGTGCACTTCTCAAATGAAAATAATGAACTTATATTTTCAAAGCAATCGTAATGTTCTATAATCAGTACATGAAAATGGTAAGTTGTCCTCTAAACTGTTTGCATAAGCATACATGTGTAGAGTAATACAAGGAAATAAACAAGTGAGCTTCCCCTCATAGAAGAACTGAACTTTTAGCAAACTCTTGAATGGATAAGTAATGAGAGGAGGAGGAGCTGTGGTGTAGCAGCAGTACCTGTGCTTTAGATGATATGCTCGAATACAGAGCATCAGCACACCTCCCCGCACAACAACACCGGTGGCCCCTCTCCGACCTCCCATCCACCACCGCTGATGCAACTCGAAATCTGCCTCGTGCAGCTCACCGTAGCAGCAGTACCTGTGCTTTAGAGGCAACGCACGAAGCCAGACTCTCTGCCCTGCAATGTTGACTTTTACATGAGCTAAATTTTTGTTTTACATATTTTGAAAGAACTGAAACAGAACTTCGTACATAAAAAATGTAAACTTTCTGAATTCGTACGTAAATTATAAATTGTAGGAGAGAACCATGATCTATGAATATTAAATGAAATGATTCAACAATGATTTAACTAGCAAGCATTTACAATGTTTCTAAGGAATTTCAGCAGAAGTTGAGAAATTCTCTATCCGCATCTTGGTAAATAACTAAGCATTAACATCGAACGAGAAGGGGTAAAATCCAAACATGAACATCGATAGTAGCTTACAGCAGCTAATGCATCAATGGAAACTGCACGATAGCTAATACATCAGCAGCATCCAACAACATATCATGAGCAATGATGAACTGTACCACAACATATTAGCTACTGTAGTGTTTAACTGAACAGTAAACTTACCCTAAAAAGAGCAGTATGAACGGAATATAAAATGTAAACTTGACATATGAACAATATGAACTTCTTTTTTCCTTCTATATCGCAAATTATATTACTTTTCAAATATAAGATATCGTTCACAGCAATCATCTTTTGTAACCAGCAGTATGAACGGACTTATTATTTACATAAGGCGAACTTCCAATGTACAAAGAGCAAACTGCAACATGGCCTACAGTAAACTGCGCCATGTCCACTAGGTCACAGATGGCAATAAGGAGAAGTGAACTATAAGGATTAGAAGAAGTGAAACACCCATCCCGCGTCCGTCCCGACGAAACCTAGGAGGAAGGGTCTGAGAGAAATACATAAATAATAGCAGAACGCATAAAATGAACCACCCTAAAATAAAAGTTAAAAGCAATGAACTTTTCTGATACCGAAAAGTGAACTTCTGGAATTATTTTGTGTGACATAATTGTTCAAACTTAGCCTATATATATTTCAGACACACCTGCAGTAGTTCAGAAGCAATACAACCTCACGAACAATTTTAAAATCAACCAGCAGCAAATCAATCCAAAAATGAAGTGAAATTCTAGGCCAGAACCATTGCCCTGCCACCATGGACACAGATCAAGAGAGATGGAGACCGGACTAGCTTTTGTGGAGGCACTGTTTAAGAAGAAATAAAAGAGCAACAAGGGAAAGAGGAAGCGAACTTCCCCGTGATGCCCCTGTAGCCTCCTCGACGTCGCAGATGGTGGCGAGGATGTGTATCAGCTGCGGGTTGGGGTCGGCCTCCTGCCCGACGACCCGCGAGATCAGGGCTTACGGGCTAGCAGCGCGTCCTCATCGTTCCCCTCCTCCTCCGCCTTCTCTGACTCGGTAGCGGCGTTGGGAACTTACCAGCGAGGCGCTGCCAGACCCAGACTCGCGTGGATGCAGGGGAAGAATGGAGTCCAAGGCGCCACCGGTGTTGAAGGAGGTGGTGGGGCGCCGCCGGAGAGGAGGTGGTGGGGCGCCAACAAGGAGGAGGTCTTGGGGCGTCGCCGGGCAGGAGGAGGTGGGGCGCCGCCGGGGAGGAGGTGTGGGGCGCCGCCGGGGGAAGGTGGTGGGGCGCCGCCGGGGGAAGGTAGTGGGGCGCCGCCGGGGAGGAGGTGGAGGGCCCCCGCCGGGGGAAGGTGGTGTGGCGCCGCCGGGGGAAGGTGGAGGGCCCCCGCCGGAGGAAGGTAGTGGGGCGCCGCCGGGGAGGAGGTGGTGTGGCGCCGCTGGGGCGGAGGGGTGGTGGGACGCCGCCGGGGAGGTAGGAGGTGGGGATTTTTGGGGTGAGTCGGTGCGGTTTTTTGGGGTGGGGATTTTTGGGGTGGGTCGATGGGACGACGGAGTTCACAAGCGTGCGGGACAGATGAGTTCACGGGCGGTTCGGTTCGGCACGTGGTTTCCTCGGTTGGTTTTTGGGGGTTCGAGAATAGTTATTCTAGAACCCCTCTTAAGGGGGGTTCAAGAATAGTTGGGCTCTATATATATATATATATATATATATATATATATATACGCATGCACTTTATGCGCAAAGGCGCGGGTGCGTCTAATAATTCATGTGTATGCGTATATTTGAACATATTCTTGGGGATTTCAATCTCTATCTCTCGATCTATATATAGTTGGTGGCCAAGAAACACACTTATATATATACGCATGCACTTTATTCGCAAATTAAGGCGGGTGCCTCTAATAATGTGTGTGCGCACTCGATCGATGATCCCTAAACCTTAAACCATAAAACCTTAAAACCCTAATCCCTAATCCCTAAACACCCTAAACCCTAAACACTAAACCCTAAACCGCCAAACCCTAAACCCTAAACCCTAAACACTAAACCCTAAACCCTAAACCCTAGACCCTATACCCTAATTAACACTAACCATAACCCTAGCTAGACCCTAATATAAACCCCAAACACTAAACCCCAAACCCTAAACCCTAAACCCTATATAGACCCTAATCCCTAATTAACCCTAACCCTAATCCTAAAACCCTAGCTAGCTAACCCTAAACCCTAAACCCTAATTAAACCCTATATATATAGGCCAACGGCACTTAATTGCGCATCAAGCAAGCGACCAACTAATTAGCGCTGATAAATTAATTAACTTGAATTTTGACAAGTTCTCTCGAATGAAAACACATTTGATTAAGTTGCCTCATAATATATATATACAATTAGTGTGAATACGCGCATGGCATACCTTGCACATATCATTCGTGCATATATATATTTCAATATATATCTGAACATATTCTTGGGGATATATATATTTCAATCTCTCTTTCTCGATCTATATATCGTTGGTGGCCAAGAAACACACTTATATATATACGCGCATGCACTTTAATTATGCGCAAAGGCGCGGGTGCCTCTAATAATGTGTGTGTGCACTCGATCGATGATCCCTAAACCTTAAACCCTAAAACCCTAATCCCTAATTATACCCTAAACGTACAACTTAAACAATGTAACACTAAACCCTAAACCCTAGACCCTAAACTCTACACCCTAAACCCTAAACACTAAACCCTAAACCCTAAACCCTATAATTAAATCCTACATATATAGGCCAATGACACTTAATTGCGCATCATGCATGCGACCAACTAATTAGCGCCAATAAATTAATTAACGTTATTTTTGACAAGTTCTCTCGAATGAAAAAACATTTGATTAAGTTGCCTCATAATATATATATATATACAATTAGTGTGAATGGGCGCATGGCATACCTTGCACATATCATTCGTTCATATATATATTTCAATATATATCTGAACATATTCTTGGGGATATATGTATATTTCAATCTCTCTCTCTCGATCTATATATCGTTGGTGGCCAAAAAACACACTTATATATATACGCGCATGCACTTTAATTATGCGCAAAGGCGCGGGTGCCTCTAATAATGTGTGTGTGCACTCGATCGATGATCCCTAAACCTTAAACCCTAAAACCCTAATCCCTAATTATACCCTAAACGTACAACCTAAACAATGTAAACACTAAACCCTAAACCCTAAATCCTAAACCCTAAACACTACACCCTAAACCCTAAACACTAAACCCTAAACCCTAAACCCTATAATTAAACCCTACATATATAGGCCAATGACACTTAATTGCGCATCAAGCAGGCGACCAACTAATTAGCGCTAATAAATTAATTAACTTGATTTTTGACAAGTTCTCTCGAATGAAATCACATTTGATTCAGTTGCCTCATAATACATATATAATTAGTGTGCATGCACGCATGGCATACCTAGCTTGCATATCATTCGTGCATATATTTCAATATATATATTTGAATATATTCTTGGGGATATATATATAGTTCATTCTCTCTCTCGATCTATATATCGTTGGTGGCCAAAAAACACACTTATATACGCATGCACTTTATGCGCAAAGGCGCGTGTGCCTCTAATAATAATGTGTGTGTGCACTCGATCGATGATCCCTAAACCTTAAACCATACAATCCTAAAACCCTAATCCCTAATCCCTAAACACCTTAAACACCCTAAACCCTAAACCCTAAACGTACACCCTAAACACCATAAACACTAAACACTAAACCCTAATTAAACCCTACATATATATATATAGGCCAACGACACTTAATTGTGCATCAAGCAGGCGACCAACTAATTAGCGCTGATAAGTCAATTAACTTGAATTTTGACAAGTTTTCTAATGAAAAACACGTACATTTGATTAAGTTTTGCCTCACAATATATATATATATAATTAGTGTGCATGCATGCATGGCCTACCATGCATGCATATCTATTTATATTTGAACATTCTTGATGATTTCAATAATCTCTCATCTATCTCTCTCTTGATCGATTGGTGTGGCCAGCGCAACGACACACATTATGCTTGCACTTTACGCGCAAAGGCGGGTGCCTCTAATAGTGCATGTCTGTGCACACTCGATCGATCTAGCTAGAGTTTTGATTAATTGTGTAGCACACTAATAAAAAAGTTGTAATTTAATTCACAATAAGTTATAATTAACCCTAACACATAAACCCTCTAAATAAACCATAAAACCCTATATAGCTAGCTATAGGCCAACGACGACCCTTAATTACGCATCAAGCAGGTCAGGGGTCCTCGCGGTCCTCTAATTAAATATATGTGCCATTAACCCTAAACCCTAAATCGTATATATATAGAAAACTAACCTTAATTAGATAATCAAACCCTCGTTAAAACACATAACCCCAAGCTAATTAATAACCCAATCTAATAAGACCTTGCTATATATAGCTAGTAAACCCTAGATTATATAACCCCAATTAATATATATGGCCTATATCGATCATATATATATATAGACATTATTGGGATTCATTAATTATATAATAAGTACTGATAATTCAATTAATTATATATATAAATACTGATAACACAAATAAAGAAGTTGTATTTGAATCCACACAACCCTAATCTAAAACACATAGCCCCTAACATGGCCTAATTAATTGACCCCTTCTCTCTAGCTAATTAGTGGAAATTGCAAAAAATCAAAAGGGGTCCCTCACTAATTATACATATATATCTAGATTGTGATAAACTTTTGCCCCATATTTGGTAGATGGGTGCATCTTGGCATGTAAAACAATTAATGTTTGCAAATGGCGTTGTCAAAATTTATGTACAAATGATTTCTTTCCATCCAAAGTGCATAAAATGGGAATTTTAATGAAGAAAGTACAAATAAAACAGCACAACATGCCTCCACACCCCGATTTTCACACGAAGTAGAGCATATTTAAAGATTAATTCCAGAGTTTTACTATTTTTCAAGCAACTTTGCTAATTTCCACCCACTCACATGACTTTATATCGATTTAACGAAAATAGGGCGAATTTAAACTACATGGGCGGGATAGTTTGAATTGTGCGCGCGGCAAAGGGAACCGCCTATTCCTCAACCTTGTGCACGACAAATTACACACGCAACTCCATTAAACACCACCTACCGGGCGGCCCGGCCGCATGACCCCCCACCCACCGCTACACAACTTATCCACGTCCGTGCGAAGAGCTTCCCCTCCCCGTCCCGTCCGTGCGAAGAAGAAGCTTCCCCTCCCCGTCGTTCTTCTCGAGACGCACCGGCGGTCAAGTTGATCCACGGTAGGGCTGCTATCTCTAGCTCAATCATGCATCGGGCAAGACGGCCTAACGATTTATATTTTCTTGATGCTGCTTAAAAAAATCGTCAGTAGGCTCGAAATAATTGGCACTTTATAGTTTTCCACTCGATTTGTCCTCGATCAATTTGTTCATTTGCGTGGGCATATAGAGTCAGTTCTGCACTCGATCCATTAATTTGCTGAAATGCCATGGCAGAGTTTTGTACACGATCTGTTTGCTAAAATGTCGATGGGCAATTTTTGTTTTGTACTCGACATGATTGCTGAAATGCATAATCATGTACTAGTATAGTTTTGTACTCGATGGATATACATTTCCTACTTCGCCTTAAATTAATCACCAACCGTTGTATCTCATAATTAAACAGATGGACAGAACTTGGATACTGCATGGACACTTATGTTCCCCTTCATATATAAATGGTGTTCAACCCTTTATGGGCTTTATTAGAGCTCATGAAGGTCACAACCTGGACTTGTATTGCCCGCGCTGCACATGTATGAATGGTGAGAAGAGGCCTCACCATGTAGTGGAAGATCATTTACACATTTTTGGGATGGACTGCACATATGTTAGGTGGGTTTATCATGGTGAACCATATAATGATCCTTCAGCGGGAGAAGCAGATCTTGCTCACACTGTATGTGTGCTGGCATATGTAGTTAATTATTTATATTGATGCTGCCGCTGTTTTGATCAATAGTTTGCATTGTTGTGCAAGGTTCTGTACTCAAATTTAACTTGTTGCAGATGGATGGACGGGAAGGAGAGAAAAAGCGCTTGCTTCAGGAAACGGGTTTTAGCTCTGGGACATGTTCTGTGCCAGATGAGAAGGTAAATATGTAAAACGGCATTTGTTCAGGTTGCATCCCTTAGATGTTTGTCTAATCTGTTGATGTACTAATTGCAGAAGCATAGAGTTGAAGAGGTCTCTCAGTTTGATGGGAGATTTGAAGATGAATCTCAGTTTGATGCACCTGTGGATGGTACTGATGACAAGCCTTTCATAGACAAAGGTCCTGCACCTGAGATTATCCAGCCTACAGAAGGAGGCCATGGACCGAGTACACAGCTTTGCGTTGAAGTGGATGCACGCTGATACGTCTCAAACGTATCTATAATTTCTTATGTTCCATGCTACTTTTATGATGATACTCACATGTTTTATACACATTACATGTCATTATTATGCATTTTCCGGCACTAACCTATTAACAAGATGCGGAAGAGCCAGTTGCTGTTTTCTGCTGTTTTTGGTTTCAGAAATCTTAGTAAGGAAATATTCTCGGAATTGGACGAAATCAACGCCCAGGGTCCTATTTTTCCACGAAGCTTCTAGAAGACCTAGGAGGAGACGAAGTGGGGCCACGGGGCACCGCCACACTAGGGCGGCGCGGCCCAGAGGGGGCCCGCGCGGCCCTGGCGTGTGGGGCCCCCGTGAGCCTCCCGACTCCACCCTTTCGCCTACTTAAGCCTTCGTCGATAATAGCCCCAGTACCGAGAGCCACGATACGGAAAACCTTCCAGAGACGCTGCCGCCAATCCCATCTCGGGGGATTCAGGAGATCGCCTTCGGCACCCTGCCGGAGAGGGGAATCATCTCCCGGAGGACTCTACACCGCCATGGTCGCCTCCGGATTGATGAGTGAGTAGTTCACCCCTGGACTATGGGTCCATAGCAGTAGCTAGATGGTCATCTTCTCCCCATTGTGCTATCATTGTCTGATCTTGTGAGCTTCCTAACATGATCAAGATCATCTATCTGTAAAGCTACATGTGCGTTTGTTGGGATCCGATGAATAATGAATACTATGCTATGTTGATTATCAATCTATCTATGTGTTGTTTGTGATCTTTCATGCTCTCCGTTGCTAGTAGAGGCTCTGGCCAAGTCATTGCTTGTAACTCCAAGAGGGAGTATTTATGCTCGATAGTGGGTTCATGCCTCCATTGAATCTGGGGGAGTGACAGCAACCTCTAAGGTTGTGGATGTGCTGTTGCCACTAGGGATAAAACATCAATTCTATATCTAAGGATGTATTTGTTGATTACATTACGCACCATACTTAATGCAATTGTGTGTTGTTTGCAACTTAATACTGGAGGGGGTTCGGATGATAACCTGAAGGTGGACTTTTTAGGCATAGATGCATGCTGGATAGCGGTCTATGTACTTTGTCGTAATGCCCAAATTAAATCTCACACTACTCATCATAACATGTATGTGCATTGTTATGCTCTCTTTATTTGTCAATCACCCAACTATAATTTGTTTACCCAATATGCTATTTCTTATGGGAGAGACACCTCTAGTGAACTGTGGACCCCGGTACATTCTTTACAATCTAGTGCAATACTGTTTCAACTGTTTTCTGCAAACAATCATCTTCCACACTATACATCTAATCCTTTGTTACAACAAGCCGGTGAGATTGACAACCTCACTGTCACGTTGGGGCAAAGTAATTTGGTTGTGTTGTGCAGGTTCCACGTTGGCGCCGGAATCCCTGGTTTTGTGCCGCACTACACTCCGCCTCCATCAACCTTCAACGTGCTTCTTGGCTCCTACTGGTTCGATAACCTTGGTTTCTTACTGAGGGAAAACTTGCTTCTATACGCATCACACCTTCCTCTTGGGGTTCCCAACGGACGTGTGTATACACGCTATCAAGCTCTTTTTCTAGCGCCGTTGCCGGGGAGATCAAGACACGCTGCAAGGGGAGTCTCCACCTCCAATCTCTTTACTTTGTTTCTGTCTTGCTTTACTACTTTGTTTGCTGCACTAAAACAAAACACAAAAAAATTAGTTGCTAGTTTTACTTTATTTACTATCTTGTTTGCCATATTAAAAACACAAAAAACTTAGTTACTTGCATTTACTTTATCTAGTTTGCTTTATTTACTATTGCTAAAATGGGTACTCCTGAAAATACTAAGTTGTGTGACTTCACAAACACAAATAATAATGATTTCTTATGCACACCTATTGCTCCACCTGCTACTACAGCAGAATTCTTTGAAATTAAACCTGCTTTACTGAATCTTGTTATGAGAGAGCAATTTTCTGGTGTTAGTTCTGATGATGCTGCTGCACATCTTAATAATTTTGTTGAACTATGTGAAATGCAAAAGTATAAGGATGTAGATGGTGACATTATAAAGTTAAAATTGTTTCCTTTCTCATTAAGAGGAAGAGCTAAAGATTGGTTGCTATCTCTGCCTAAGAATAGTATTGATTCATGGACTAAATGTAAGGATGCTTTCATTGGTAGATATTATCCTCCTGCTAAAATTATCTCCTTGAGAAGTAGCATAATGAATTTTAAGCAATTAGATACTGAGCATGTTGCACAAGCATGGGAAAGAATGAAATCTTTGGTTAAAAACTGCCCAACCCATGGACTGACTACTTGGATGATCATCCAAACCTTTTATGCAGGATTGAATTTTTCTTCAAGGAACCTATTGGATTCAGCTGCTTGAGGTACCTTTATGTCCATCACTTTGGGGGCAGCAACAAATCTTCTTGATGATATGATGATAAACTACTCTGAATGGCACACGGAAAGAGCTCCACAAGGTAAGAAGGTAAATTATGTTGAAGAAACCTCTTCCTTGAGTGATAAGATTGATGCTATTATGTCTATGCTTGTGAATGGTAGGACTAATGTTGATCCTAATAATGTTCCTTTAGCTTCATTGGTTGCCCAAGAAGAACATGTTGATGTGAACTTCATTAAAAATAATAATTTCAACAACAATGCTTATCGGAACAATTCTAGTAACAACTATAGGCCATATCCTTATAATAATGGTAACGGTTATGGGAATTCTTACAACAATAATAGGAATACACCCCCTGGACTTGAAGCCATGCTTAAAGAATTTATTAGTACACAAACTGCTTTTAATAAATCTGTTGAAGAAAAGCTTGGGAAAATTGATATACTTGCTTCTAAAGTTGATAGTCTTGCTGCTGATGTTGATCTTTTGAAATTGAAAGTTATGCATAATATGGATAATGAAAATAAAATTGTTACTACAGCAAATGCCATTCAAGTTAGAATTAATGAGAATATAAGATTAATGGCTGAATTGCATGCTAGGTGGGAAAGAGAAGAAAATGAAAAACTAGCTAAAGAGAATAATGTAGCTAAAGTTTGGACTATTACCACCACTAGTAATGCTAATGCTCCACATGTTGCTGCACCTCCTACTATCAATGGTAAAATAATTGGTGTTATCAATGTTTCTACTCCTAATGCAAAGCGAGCAAAACTGCCTGAAACTGCTAAAACTGCTGAAACTGCCTGTGATAAAACTGCTGAAATTTTTTCCACCATTGGGAACAATGATCCCATTGCTTTAGATCATAATGATTTAGATTTTGATGATTGCCACATCTCTGAAGTTATAAAGTTCTTACAAAAACTTGCTAAGAGTCCTAATGCTAGTGCTATAAATTTGGCCTTTACAAAACATATTACAAATGCTCTCATAAAAGCTAGAGAAGAAAAACTAAAACTTGAAACTTCTATTCCTAGGAAGTTAGAAGATGGTTGGGAGCCCATCATTAAGATGAGGGTCAATGATTTTAATTGTAATTCTTTATGTGATCTTGGTGCAAGTATTTCCGTTATGCCTAAGAAAATTTATGATATGCTTGACTTGCCACCATTGAAAAATTGTTATTTGGATGTTAATCTTGCTGATAATGCTATAAAGAAACCTTTGGGGAGGATTGATAATGTTCGTATTGTGGTTAACAATAACCTTGTCCCCGTTGATTTTGTTGTCTTGGATATTGAATGCAATGCATCTTGTCCCATCATATTGGGAAGACCTTTTCTTCGAACTGTTGGTGCTACCATTGATATGAAGGAAGGTAATATTAAATATCAATTTCCTCTCAAGAAAGGTATGGAACACTTCCCTAGAAAGAGAATGAAGTTACCTTTTGATTCTATTATTATAACAAATTATGATGTTGATGCTTCATCTCTTGATAATACTTGATACACACTTTCTGCGCCTAGCTGAAAAGCGTTAAAGAAAAGCGCTTATGGGAGACAACCCATCATTTTACTACAGTATTTTTGTTTTATATTTGAGTCTTGGAAGTTGTTACTACTGTAGCAACCTCTCCTTATCTTAGTTTTATTGCATTGTTTTCCAAGTAAAGTCTCTAATCGAAGGATGATACTAGATTTGGATTACTGCGCAGAAACAGATTTTCTTGCTGCCACGAATCTGGGTTGAATTCTCTGTAGGTAACTCAGAAAATTATGCCAATTTACGTGCGTGATCCCCAGATATTTACGCAACTTTCATTAGTTTTGAGTTTTCTCATTTGAGCAAGTCTGGTGCCTCTTAAAAATACGTCTTTACGGACTATTCTGTTTTGACAGATTCTGCCTTTTATTTCACATTGCCTGTTTTGCTATGCTTGATGGATTTCTTTGTTCCATTAACTTTCAGTAGCTTTGTGCAATGTCCAGAAGTGTTAACAATGATTGTGTCACCTCTGAACATGTGAAATTTTTGGTTATGCACTAACCCTCTAATGAGTTTGTTTTAAGTTTGGTGTGGAGGAAGTTTTCAATGGTCAAGAGAGGAGGATGATATAATATGATCAAGGAGAGTGAAAGCTCTAAGCTTGGGGATGCCCCGTGGTTCACCCCTGCATATTTCAAGAAGACTCAAGCGTCTAAGCTTGGGGATGCCCAAGGCATCCCCTTCTTCATCGACAACACTATCAGGTTCCTCTAGTGAAACTATATTTTTATTCCATCACATCTTATGTGCTTTACTTGGAGCGTCTGTTTGTTTTTGTTTTGTTTTGTTTGAATAAAGTTGGATCCTAGCATTCATTGTGTGGGAGAGAGACACGCTCCGCTGTTGCATATGGACACATATGTCCTTAGCTTTACTCATAATATTCATGGCGAAGGTTGAACTGCTTCGTTAAATTGTTATATGGTTGGAAACGGGAAATGCTACATGTGGTAATTGGTAGAATATCTTGAATAAAGTGATACTTGGCAATTGATGTGCTCATGTTTAAGCTCTTGCATCATATACTTTGCACCTATTAATGAAGAAATACATAGAGCTTGCTAAAATTTGGTTTGCATAATTGGTCTCTCTAAGGTCTAGATATTTTCTAGTAAGAGTCGAACAACAAGGAAGACGGTATAGAGTCTTATAATGCTTACAATATGTATTTTATGTGAGTTTTGCTGTACCAGTTCATACTTGTGTTTGCTTTAAATAACCTTGCTAGCCTAAACCTTGTATCGAGAGGGAATAATTCTCATGCATCCAAAATCCTTGAGCCAAACACTATGCCCCTTGTGTCCACCATACCTACCTACTACATGGTATTTCTCCGCCATTCCAAACTAAATTGCTTGAGTGCTACCTTTAAAATTTCCATTCTTTATCTTTGCAATATATAGCTCATGGGACAAATAGCTTAAAAACTATTGTGGTATTGAATATGTACTTATGCATCTTATTTCTTATTAAGTTGCTTGTTGAGCGATAACCATGTTCCTGGGGACGCCATCAACTATTTCTTTGTTGAATATCATGTGAGTTGCTATGCATGTTCGTCTTGTCTGAAGTAAGGGTGATTTATCATGATCAAATGGTTTGAGTATACATATTGTTAGAGAAGAACATTGGGCCGCTAACTAAAGCCATGATCCATGGTGGAAGTTTCAGTTTGGACAACAAACCTCAATCTCTTATGAATGCTTATGCATTAAAGAGGAGTCCATTATCTGTTGTCTATGTTGTCCCGGTATGGATGTCTAAGTTGAGAATAATCAAAAGCGAGAAATCCAATGCGAACTTTCTCCTTACACCTTTGTACAGGCGGCATAGAGGTACCCCATTGTGACACTTGGTTAAAACATATGCTATGCTATGATAATCCATGTAAATCCAAGCTAATTAGGACAAGGTGCGGGCACTATTGGTATACTATGCATGAGGCTTGCAACTTGTAGGATATAATTTACATGATACATATGCTTTATTACTACCGTTGACAAAATTGTTTCTTGTTTTCAAAATAAAAGCTCTAGCACAAATACAGCAATCAATGCTTCCCTCTGTGAAGGGCCTTTCTTCTACTTCTATTGTTGAGTCAGTTTACCCATTTCCTTCTATCTCAAAAAGCAAACACTTGTGTTAACTGTGCATTGATTCCTACATACTTGCATATTGCACTTGTTATATTACTTTATGTTGACAATATCCATGAGATATACATGTTACAAGTTGAAAGCAACCGCTAAAACTTAATCTTCCTTTGTGTTGCTTCAATACCTTTACTATGAAACTATTGTTTTATGAGTTAACTCTTATGCAAGACTTATTGATGCTTGTCCTGAAAGTACTATTCATGAAAAGTCTTTGCTATATGATTCCATTGTTTACTCATTACATTTACTATTGCTTCGAATCGCTGCATTCATTACATGTGCTTACAATAGTATTTATCAAGATTATGTTGGTAGCATTGTCACTTAAGAAATTATCTTTGTTATCATTTACCTACTCGGGATGAGTAGGAACTAAGCTTGGGGATGCTTGATACGTCTCAAACGTATCTATAATTTCTTATGTTCCATGCTACTTTTATGATGATACTCACATGTTTTATACACATTACATGGCATTATTATGCATTTTCCGGCACTAACCTATTAACAAGATGCCGAAGAGCCAGTTGCTGTTTTCTGCTGTTTTTGGTTTCAGAAATCCTAGTAAGGAAATATTCTCGGAATTGGACGAAATCAACGCCCAGGGTCCTATTTTTCCACGAAGCTTCCAGAAGACCTAGACGAAGTGGGGCCACGGGGCGCCGCCACACTAGGGCGGCGCGGCCCAGAGGGGGCCCGCGTGGCCCTGGCGTGTGGGGCCCCCGTGAGCCTCCCGACTCCGCCCTTTCGCCTACTTAAGCCTTCGTCGATAATAGCCCCAGTACCGAGAGCCACGATACGGAAAACCTTCCAAAGACACCGCGCCGCCAATCCCATCTCGGGGGATTCAGGAGATCGCCTCCGGCACCCTGCCGGAGAGGGGAATCATCTCCCGGAGGACTCTACACCGCCATGGTCGCCTCCGGATTGATGAGTGAGTAGTTCACGGGTCCATAGCAGTAGCTAGATGGTCGTCTTCTCCCCATTGTGCTATCATTGTCTGATCTTGTGAGCTGCCTAACATGATCAAGATCATCTATCTGTAAAGCTACATGTGCGTTTGTTGGGATCCGATGAATAATGAATACAATGCTATGTTGATTATCAATCTATATATGTGTTGTTTATGATCTTGCATGCTCTCCGTTGCTAGTAGAGGCTCTAGCTAAGTCATTGCTTGTAACTCCAAGAGGGAGTATTTATGCTCGATAGTGGGTTCATGCCTCCATTGAATCTGGGGGAGTGACAGCAACCTCTAAGGTTGTGGATGTGTTGTTGCCACTAGGGATAAAAAATCAATTCTATATCTAAGGATGTATTTGTTGATTACATTACGCACCATACTTAATGCAATTGTCTGTTGTTTGCAACTTAATACTGGAGGGGGTTCGGATGATAACCTGAAGGTGGACTTTTTAGGCATAGATGCATGCTGGATAGCGGTCTATGTACTTTGTCGTAATGCCCAAATTAAATCTCACACTACTCATCATAACATGTATGTGCATTGTTATGCTCTCTTTATTTGTCAATTGCCCAACTGTAATTTGTTTACCCAATATGCTATTTCTTATGGGAGAGACACCTCTAGTGAACTGTGGACCCTGGTCCATTCTTTTACATCGAATACAATCTCTTTGCAATCTTTGTTTCTACTGTTTTCGTAAACAATCATCTTCCACACTATACATCTAATCCTTTGTTCTGACAAGCCGGTGAGATTGACAACCTCACTGTCACGTTGGGGCAAAGTAATTTGGTTGTGTTGTGCAGGTTCCACGTTGGCGCCGGAATCCCTGGTGTTGTGCCGCACTACACTCCGCCGCCATCAACCTTCAACGTGCTTCTTGGCTCCTACTGGTTCGATAACCTTGGTTTCTTACTGAGGGAAAACTTGCTTCTATACGCATCACACCTTCCTCTTGGGGTTCCCAACGGACATGTGTATACACGCTATCACTGTTGGAGATATGCCCAAGAGGCAATAATAAAAGTGGTTATTATATATCTTTATGTTTATGATAAATGTTTATATACCATGCTATAATTGTATTAACTGAAACATTGATACATGTGTGATATGTAAACAACAAGGAGTCCCTAGTATGCCTCTTAACTAGCTTGTTGATTAATGGATGATTAGTTTCATAATCATGAACATTGGATGTTATTAATAACAAGGTTATATCATTGTATGAATGATGTAATGGACACACCCATTAAGCGTAGCATAAGATCTCGTCATTAAGTTATTTGCTATAAGCTTTCAATACATAGTTACCTAGTCCTTATGACCATGAGATCATGTAAATCACTTATACCGGAAAGGTACTTTGATTACATCAAACGCCACTGCGTAAATGGGTGGTTATAAAGGTGGGATTAAGTATCCGGAAAGTATGAGTTGAGGCATATGGATCAACAGTGGGATTTGTCCATCCCGATGATGGATAGATATACTCTGGGCCCTCTCGGTGGAATGTCGTCTAATGTCTTGCAAGCATATGAATAAGTTCATAAGAGACCACATACCACGGTACGAGTAAAGAGTACTTGTCAGGAGACGAGGTTGAACAAGGTATAGAGTGATACCGAAGATCAAACCTTGGACAAGTAAAATATCGCGTGACAAAGGGAATTGGTATCGTATGTGAATGGTTCATTCGATCACTAAAGTCATCGTTGAATATGTGGGAGCCATTATGGATCTCCAGATCCCGCTATTGGTTATTGGTCGGAGTGAGTACTCAACCATGTCCGCATAGTTCGCGAACCGTAGGGTGACACACTTAAAGTTGGATGTTGAAATGGTAGAACTTGAATATGGAATGGAGTTCGAATATTTGTTCGGAGTCCCGGATGAGATCCCGGACATCACGAGGAGTTTCGGAATGGTCCGGAGAATAAGATTCATATATAGGATGTCATTTTATGTGAATAAAATTGACGCGGAAGGTTCTATGGAAGGTTCTAGAAGGTTCTAGAAAAGTCCGGAAGAAACCACCAAGGAAGGTGGAGTCCACATGGGACTCCACCTCCATGGCCGGCCAGCCCTAGTGGGGGAGGAGTCCCAAGTGGACTCCCCCTTAGGGGGCCGGCCACCCCCATATGGGAGGTGGAACTCCCACCTCTAGTGGGAGTCTAAGCTTGGCTAGGTTTCCCCACCATATGGAAGGTTTTTGGTTCGGGTCTTATTCGAAGACTTGGAGACCAACTCTTGGGGATCCACCTATATAATGAGGGGCCAAGGGGAGGGGGCCGGCCACCCCAAAGACCACAGCTGGCGGCCCCCCTTAGAGTGGCCGGCCACCCCCTCCCAAACCCTAGCCGCCCCGCTCCTCCAATTCCCGCACGCTTAGCGAAGCTCCGCCGGATTTCTCCACCACCACCAACACCACGCCGTCGTGCTGTCGGATTCAAGAGGAGCTACTACTTCCGCTGCCCGCTGGAACGGGGAGGTGGACGTCGTCTTCATCAACAACCGAACGTGTGACCGAGTACGGAGGTGCTGCCCGTTCGTGGCGCCGGAACCGATCGTGATCAAGATCTTCTACGCGCTTTTGCAAGCGGCAAGTGAACATCTACCGCAGCAACAAGAGCCTCATCTTGTAGGCTTTGGAATCTCTTCAAGGGTGAGACTCGATAATCCCCTCGTTGCTACCGTCTTCTAGATTGCATCTTGGCTTGGATTTCGTGTTCGCGGTAGGAAAATTTTTGTTTTCTATGCAACGTTATCCTACAGTGGTATCAGAGCCAGGTCTATGCATAGATGGTTGCACGAGTAGAACACAATGGTTAGTGGGCGTTGATGCTCTTGTTATCTTTAGTTTGAGTACTTTGCATCTTTGTGGCATAGTGGGATGAAGCGGCTCGGACTAACTTTACATGACCGCGTTCATGAGACTTGTTCCTCGTTCGACATGCAACTTGTATTGCATAAGAGGCTTTGCGGGTGTCTGTCTCTCCTACTATAGTGAAGATTCAATTTACTCTTCTATTGACAACATTAGTATCAACGTTGTGGTTCATGTTCGTAGGTAGATTAGATCTCTCTCGAAAACCCTAAACCACGTAAAATATGCAAACCAAATTAGAGACGTCTAACTTGTTTTTGCAGGGTTTGGTGATGTGATATGGCCATGATATGATGATGAATATGTATGAGATGATCATTATTGTATTGTGGCAACCGGCAGGAGCCTTATGGTTGTCTTTAAATTTCATGTTGAGTAGTATTTCAAAGTAGTTGTAATAGTTGCTACATGGAGAACAATCATGAAGACGGCGCCATTGACCTTGACGCTACGCCGAAGATGATGGAGATCATGCCCGAAGATGATGGAGATCATGTCCGTGCTTTGGAGATGAAGATCAAAGGCGCAAAGACAAAAGGGCCATATCATATCACATATGAACTGCATGTGATGTTAATCCTTTTATGCATCTTATTTTGCTTAGATCGCGACGGTAGCATTATAAGATGATCCCTCACTAAAATCTCAAGATAATAAAGTGTTCATCCTTAGTAGCACCGTTATCAAGTCTTGTCGTTTCGAAGCATCTCGTGATGATCGGGTGTGATAGATTCAATAAGTACATACAACGGGTGCAAGACAGTTTTGCACATGCGGATACTAAGGTGGCCTTGACGAGCCTAGCATGTACAGACATGGTCTCGGAACACGTGATACCGAAAGGTAGAGCATGAATCATATGGTTGATATGATGAACACTTTGAGTGTTCGCCATTGAAATCACACCTTTTCTCGTGATGATCGGGTTTAGGTGCGGTGGATTTGGTTCGTGTGATCACTAAGACAATGCGAGGGATATTGTTTTGAGTGGGAGTTCACTTAGATTTTTAATTATGTTGAATTAAAATTTGAACTCAATTTTGTCATCAACTTAGTCTAAACTATTGCAAATATATGTTGTAGAGATGGCGTCCTCAATCAATTTTAATCAGTTCCTAGAGAAAGAGAAACTTAAGAGCAACGGTAGCAACTTCACCGACTGGTTCCGTCATGTGAGGATCTTCCTCTCTGGCGGAAATCTGCAATATGTGCTTGATGCACCGCTAGGTGACCCTCCAGCAGAAACAGAAACCGATGAAGTAAAGAATGTTTACGCGACTCGGAAAACTCGGTACTCTCAAGTTCAGTGTGCCATCCTATGCAGTCTGGAATCCGATCTTCAAAAACGTTTTGAGCACCACGATCCTCATGAGTTGATGAAAGAGTTAAAGACTATTTTTGAAACTCATGCGGCCGTGGAATGCTATGAAGCATCGAAACAATTTTTCAGCTGCATGATGGAAGAAGGTAGCTCCGTTAGTGAGCACATGCTCGCCATGACCGGGCATGCGAAGAAACTCAGTGACTTGGAAATAGTTATTCCTAACAGACTGGGGATTAATCGTATCCTTCAATCACTACCACCTAGTTACAAGAACTTTGTGATGAACTACAATATGCAGAACATGAACAAAGAGTTACCTGAACTCTTCGCCATGCTTAAAGCTGCTGAGATTGAGATCAAGAAAGAGCACCAAGTGTTGATGGTCAACAAGACCACCAGTTTCAAGAAACAGGGCAAGTCTAAGGGAAAATTCAAGAAGGGTGGCAAGAAAGCTGCCACGCCTCTTATGAAACCTAAGAACGGCCCTAAGCCTCGATCTTGAGTGCTATTACTTGCAAGGAGAAGGGACAACTGGAAGCGTAATTGCTCCAAGTATACGGCTGATACGAAGAGCGGCCTTGTCAAGAAGAAGAAAGAAGGTATATCTGATATACATGTTATAGATGTTCATTTCACTGGTTCTCGTTCTAGTACCTGGGTATTTGATACTGGTTCGGTTGCTCATATTTGTAACTCGAAACAGGAACTAAAGAATAAACGACAACTGCTGAAAGATGAAGTGACGATGCGCGTTGGAAACGGATCCAAGGTCAATGTGATCGCAGTCGGCACACTTCCTCTACATCTACCTTCGGGATTAGTTTTAAGCCTAAATAATTGCTATTATGTACCTGCGTTGAGCATGAACATTATATCTGGATCTTGTTTAATGCAAAACGGTTATTCATTCAAGTCTGAGAATAATGGTTGTTCTATTTTTATGAATAATATCTTTTATGGTCGAGCACCACAAAAGAATGGCTTATTTCTGTTAGATCTCGATAGTAGTGATACGCATATACATAACATTGATGCTAAGCGAATTAAATTGAATGATAATTCTACTTATATGTGGCACTGTCGTCTTGGTCATATTGGAGTGAAACGCATGAAGAAACTCCATACTGATGGATTACTTGAATCACTTGACTTTGAGTCACTTGATAGATGCGAAGCATGTCTAATGGGAAAAATGACTAAAACTCCATTTTCTGGTATGATGGAGCGAGCTACTGACTTATTAGAAATCATACATACCGATGTGTGCGGACCAATGAGCATAGCATCACGCGGTGGTTATCGTTATGTTCTAACCTTCACAGATGATCTGAGTAGATATGGGTATATCTATTTCATGAAACATAAATCCGAAACTTTCGAGAAGTTTAAGGAATTCCAAAGTGAAGTAGAAAATCAACGTAACAAGAAGATCAAATTTCTACGATCTGATCGCGGAGGTGAATATCTGAGTTATGAGTTTGGCATGCATTTAAAGAAATGCGGAATACTTTCACAATTGACTCCGGGAACACCTCAACGAAACGGTGTGTCCGAACGTCGTAATCGAACTCTCTTAGATATGGTTCGTTCTATGATGTCTCTTACTGATTTGCCGTTATCATTTTGGAGTTATGCATTAGAGACAGCCGCATTCACTTTAAATAGAGCACCATCAAAATCCGTTGAAACGACACCGTATGAATTATGGTTTAATAAGAAACCTAAGCTGTCGTTCCTAAAAGTTTGGGGTTGCGAAGCCTATGTAAAGAAGTTACAACCGGACAAGCTAGAACCCAAAGCGGAGAAATGCGTCTTCATAGGATACCCTAAGGAAACTATAGGGTACACTTTCTATCACAGATCCGAAGGCAAAATCTTTGTTGCTAAGAACGGAACCTTTCTTGAGAAAGAATTTCTCACTAAAGAAGTATTTGGAAGAAAAGTAGAACTTCGATGAGATTGATGAATCTATACTCGTTGATCAGAGTAGCGCGATACCGGAAGTTGTACTGTATCGCCTACACCGGCAACGAGAGGAAGCTAATGATAATGATCATGAAACTTCGAACGAGGAAACTACTGAACCTCGCAGATCGACAAGGGAACGTGCCACTCTGATTGGTATGATCCTTGTCTAAATGTCATGATTGTAGATAACAATGATGAGGACCTGCGACGTATGAAGAAGCGATGATGAGCCCAGATTCCAACAAATGGCAAGAAGCCATGAAATCGAAATGGGATCCATGTATGATAACAAAGTATGGACTTTGGTAGACTTACCTGATAGCCGCAAGGCTGTCGAGAATAAATGGATCTTCAAAAGAAAAAGCAGATCTTGATGGTAAGCTTACTGTCTATACAGCTCGACTTGTCGCAAAGGGTTTCCGACAAATTCAAGGAGTTGACTCCGATGAGACTTTCTCACCTGTAGCGAAGCTAAAATGCTGTAAGGATTTTGTTAGCAATAGCTGCATTTTTCGATTATGAGATTTGGCGAGATGGATGTCAAAACAGCGTTCCTTAATGGAGATATTGAGGAAGAGTTGTATATGGTACAACCCAAAGGTTTTGTCGATCCTAAAAATGCTGACAAAGTATGCAAACTTCAGCGTTCAATCTATGGACTGAAGCAAGCATCAAGAAGTTGGAACCGACGTTTTGATAAGGTGATCAAAGACTTCGGGTTTATACAGTGTCATGGAGAGGCCTGTATTTACAAGAAAGTGAGTGGGAGCTACGTAGCATTCTGATATTATATGTAGATGACATATTATTGATCGGGAATGATATAGAACTATTAAGCAGTGTTAAAGGTTATTTGAATAATAGTTTTTCAATGAAAGACCTTGGTGAAGCATTGTATATATTAGGCATCAAGATTTATAGAGATAGATCAAGACGCCTAATAGGGCTATCACAGTACATACCTGGACAAGATTCTAAAGAAGTTTAGAATGGATGAAAGTAAGAAAGGATTCTTACCTATGTTACCAGGCAAGGTCTTGAGTAAGACTCAAGGTCCGGCTACGGCAGAAGAAAGAGAAAGGATGAGTCAGATCCCCTATGCCTCGGCAGTGGGCTCTATCATGTATGCCATGCTATGTACTAGACCGGATATAGCACATGCTTTGTTAGTTTGACTAGCGAGATATCAAAGTGATCCGGGAATGGAACAACTGGACAGCGGTCAAGAATATCTGAAGTACTTGGAAAGAACTAAGGATATGTTTCTTTGTTATGGAGGTGACCAAGAGCTCGTTGTAACAAGTTACACCGATGCAAGTTGGAACAACGATCTGATGACTCTAAGTCACGGTGCGGGTACGTGTTTATATTGAATGGTGCTGCGATAAGCTGGGCAAGCTCGAAGCGGTGCACGGTGGCGAAGTCTTCAACAGAATCAGAGTACATAAGCGGCTTCGGAGGCTTCATCGAAGCGGTATGGATGAAGAGGTTCATTGTAGAGCTCGGTGTGGTTCCTAGTGCATTGGACCCATTAATCATTTCTTGTGATAACATGGGTGCCATCGCCAATGCACAAGAGCCAAGGTCACACAAGAGGCTGAAGCATATCAAGCTGCGTTACCACTCGATTCGTGAGTACATCGAAGATGGAGAAGTAAAGATTTGCAAAGTACACACTGATCTGAATGTAGCAGATCCGTTGACTAAAGCTCTCCCTAGGGCAAAGCATGACCAACACCAGAATGCCATGGGTGTTAGGTACCTTACAATGTAATCTAGATTATTGACTCTAGTGCAAGTGGGAGACTGTTGGAGATATGCCCAAGAGGCAATAATAAAAGTGGTTATTATATATCTTTATGTTTATGATAAATGTTTATATACCATGCTATAATTGTATTAACTGAAACATTGATACATGTGTGATATGTAAACAACAAAGAGTCCCTAGTATGCCTCTTAACTAGCTTGTTGATTAATGGATGATTAGTTTCATAATCATGAACATTGGATGTTATTAATAACAAGGTTATATCATTGTATGAATGATGTAATGGACACACCCATTAAGCGTAGCATAAGATCTCGTCATTAAGTTATTTGCTATAAGCTTTCAATACATAGTTACCTAGTCCTTATGACCATGAGATCATGTAAATCACTTATACCGGAAAGGTACTTTGATTACATCAAACGCCACTGCGTAAATGGGTGGTTATAAAGGTGGGTTTAAGTCTCCAGGAAAGTATGAGTTGAGGCATATGGATCAACAGTGGGATTTGTCCATCCCGATGACGGATAGATATACTCTGGGCCCTCTCGGTGGAATGTCGTCTAATGTCTTGCAAGCATATGAATAAGTTCATAAGAGACCACATACCACGGTACGAGTAAAGAGTACTTGTCAGGAGACGAGGTTGAACAAGGTATAGAGTGATACCGAAGATCAAACCTTGGACAAGTAAAATATCGCGTGACAAAGGGAATTGGTATCGTATGTGAATGGTTCATTCGATCACTAAAGTCATCGTTGAATATGTGGGAGCCATTATGGATCTCCAGATCCCGCTATTGGTTATTGGTCGGAGTGAGTACTCAACCATGTCCGCATAGTTCGTGAACCGTAGGGTGACACACTTAAAGTTGGATGTTGAAATGGTAGAACTTGAATATGGAATGGAGTTCGAATATTTGTTCGGAGTCCCGGATGAGATCCCGGACATCACGAGGAGTTCCGGAATGGTCCGGAGAATAAGATTCATATATAGGATGTCATTTTATGTGAATAAAATTGACGCGGAAGGTTCTATGGAAGGTTCTAGAAGGTTCTAGAAAAGTCCGGAAGAAACCACCAAGGAAGGTGGAGTCCACATGGGACTCCACCTCCATGGCCGGCCAGCCCTAGTGGGGGAGGAGTCCCAAGTGGACTCCCCTTAGGGGCCGGCCACCCCCATATGGGAGGTGGAACTCCCACCTCTAGTGGGAGTCCTAGCTTGGCTAGGTTTCCCCACCATATGGAAGGTTTTTGGTTCGGGTCTTATTCGAAGACTTGGAGACCAACTCTTGGGGATCCACCTATATAATGAGGGGCCATGGGGAGGGGGCCGGCCACCCCAAAGACCACAGCTGGCCGCCCCCCTTAGAGTGGCCGGCCACCCCCTCCCAAACCCTAGCCGCCCCGCTCCTCCAATTCCTGCACGCTTAGCGAAGCTCCGCCGGATTTCTCCACCACCACCAACACCACGCCGTCGTGCTGTCGGATTCAAGAGGAGCTACTACTTCCGCTGCCCGCTGGAACGGGGAGGTGGACGTCGTCTTCATCAACAACCGAACGTGTGACCGAGTACGGAGGTGCTGCCCGTTCGTGGCGCCGGAACCGATCGTGATCAAGATCTTCTACGCGCTTTTGCAAGCGGCAAGTGAACATCTACCGCAGCAACAAGAGCCTCATCTTGTAGGCTTTGGAATCTCTTCAAGGGTGAGACTCGATAATCCCCTCGTTGCTACCGTCTTCTAGATTGCATCTTGGCTTGGATTTCGTGTTCGGGGTAGGAAAATTTTTGTTTTCTATGCAACGTTATCCTACAATCACACGCCCAGAGATCATCAGGGGCGTCCTGGTAGTCTCAAGACCACCCAGCCCTGATGCACCTGTGGATGGTACTGATGACGAGCCTTTCACAGATGAAGGTCCTGCACCTGAGATTATCTAGCCTACAGAAGGAGGCCGTGGACCGAGTACACAGCTTTGCGTTGAAGTGGATGCACGCCCGGAGATCATCAGGGGCATCCCGGTAGTCTCAGGACCACCCAGCCCTGATGCAAAATGTTGACCTACTTTATGATTCGTACTCTTATGTTCTGGTGCTGTAGTATGTACTATCTTTGTTATGATTTGTACCCCTTTGGCGCTAGAACTATAATTAAGCATTCAGTGGATGATCGCGTTGCAAAATTTGACACCCACACAATCAGTTCATCGTATGAGTAGTAGCACAATTACTTCTACAGCCAGTCCTGCCAGCGCATTAATTGGTAGCATGAAACACTTTCAGGCACTCCCCTCTGATTCATATTAATTGACTCAATTTTGTCTAGATATGGATGTATCTAGATGCATTTGTTAACTAGACTAACAAACTTGAGTCAGTTAACATGAATCAGTGTAAACCGCCCAAGTCCTCGAGCAGCTAGTTTATTGACTCTGGACTCCAAGCCTCTCGCGGCAAGCCATCGACGAAGCTTTGACCAGATCTTGGCCCGCTTTTTTTTTTGCGAATAGCAAAGCTTTGACCAGTTCCTCTCGGGATACAGCACGCCGGTGAGCTTGCATGGTTGCCATGAGCACTTTCCGGCGGAACTTCCTCTGCAGCGCCCTCAAGCCGCCGCTGCGAGACAGCACGCAGTGCCTCGAGGTAGACGGAACGGACGAACTCGGGATCTCAGGGCGGGGGGTCCGCCTCGTCCGGCAACGATCTCCAGCGGGTTAACGAGGACATGCATGGCGGCCAGGGGATTTGGTTTTGTTTGTTGTTGTTTGAGCTTGGGATTTGGGGTTTTTTCGGATAGGGGAGGAGGAACCGAGGAAGAGGAAGGAACAGCCCGCGTGCTTGGCGCGTGGCAGTGTGCTTGAATTTCGAATTTTTGTGAAATGTTTCATTTCCCCGCTACAATTCGGGGGTTTTCTTGACGCGCCAATGCCTCCCGCGGGCAGGTTCAAGTGAATTTGGGGTGCCACACTATGGGCCCCAGTTTCAGTAAGACATGTAATGACTAGTCACATCAGTAAGTTCACTGTGTAATAAAAATATGTTACCCCTCCCCTTTATGTAGCCCCCCGTGTCTCTCCCGATCGAGTGCCGACAGCCGACGGATGCAAGCCGCTAGCTCGATCCCCTCCTTTCGCCTCCACCGTCCAGGCATCCAGCTTGGAGGGGCAAGCTGCATCTAGACCAAGCGGATTAGGTAGTACTAGTAATGTTCTTTCCTTTCTCGAGATCGGTTCTTTTTTCCTCACCTCGATATCTTGCGCATCTATTTCCTATTCTGGGCGAAGGGGTGTCTTTCTGGTCACCCTCGCGCTGGGAGTGATTGATGGGGATGGGGGGCGGGGGCTACCTTTGCTTGGATTGGGGTGTTCTTCCTTTATTTGTCGACATTTGCAACCTTTGTAGTTTTTGTTGATCCTCACTGTATCTTTTGTCAGCTTGTACAGGAAAGGGAAGACCTCGGTGGTGGTGGTGGGGGGGCAATGGAGCGTAAGGCCACCACGCATGTGGGTAGTTGGCTGAGCCTGAGCTGCGTCCCCAGCCCCGGAAAGCTGGTACTCCATTTGCTTATCCACTCTGTCTGTCTGCATCCTCAATCTGTTCCTGTTCTGGAAAATGCTTAAAGTAGCACATGTCTTCAGCTGTTTGTGCGTAAAGCCTCTGTGACACCATGCTCTATATTCTCCGTATCAGTTTGGTACCTCCAGGTTCCGTGTTGAGGCTATGGGGAACGATAGCGCCCCACCTGTTGCAGGAGCATGGCCAGATCTGCAGCACAAGAAGCGAAATGCCACTGCCGAGCTGGGTAGGGACCGCCCAGGGGTAATTTTTTTTAACCAACTTACCATGATGTAGTCTGAATCTGATACTCCCTTAGATCCAAATTAATTGACTCAATTATCTGTAGATACGGATGTATCTAGACATGTTTTAGCTCTAGATACTACTACCTCCATCCCAAAGCTTAGGGCTTATATTATTTTTACAAAGTCAAACTATACCATATTTGACTAAGCTTTTACCAAAAATCATTAACATGCAAAATACATTAAATAGGTTGTGAAATATATTTTCCTATGGTATCTACACAATATTATATTTGTTGATAGAATGTTCTAAATTTTTGGTCAAACTTTACTTGTTTTGATTTCTCAAAAATAAATAAGCCTTAAGCTTTGGGATGGAGGTATCTAGACAAAGCTGAGTCAACTAGTTTTTTTTGTCTGTCAATAGCTAGTGTTCATGGTGCAAAAAGCTAAGAGCATCCACTATATGCATCAGTCTATCTCATACAGTAATTAAATATCACTGCTGAGGTCTGCCTTTTGTTTTGCTATTCATATGCAGACTCAAATTTTAGGGCCTTTACTCAAAAGGAAGATCAAAACTGCGGCTGATCAGGCTGTCAGTATGTTGATGCTGCCCCCATCTTCTAAATGCCTCTACAAGCACAAGGCCACGCGTCCGTTGGGTGGTGATCTTTTAATGAATATGGTATATTTTCTTAATCCACAAAACATGCCTTGATTTTTGTCTGTTTATTGTCGGTTTTTTCTAATGCTTGACAAAAGTTTACAACAACAACAACAACAACAACCAAGCCTTTCAGTCCCAAACAAGCTGGGGTAGGCTACAGTTGAAGCCCATAAGATCTCGAAGCCAAAATTTTAGAAACACCAAATTCGTTTGCTTACAATCATCATACAGTAATGTTCATCTACTCTCCAGTTCCCCTAACCCAACAAAAAATGATGTTAATTACGATTTTTAGATTAAAAGAGCACCATTAGGCGCTGTTAATTACGACTTTGAGATTAAAATGTCATTTTCAATTGCTAATTACAATTTTGAGACAAATGATTAGTTTAACCTCGATCTGTTCTGCTCTCCGTTTTTTCCAACCGAAAAAAATGTAACCATTCCATTCCTCTGAAATGGAACCATTCCATTCCATTCCACGCTGTTTCAGAACCGAACACACCCTTGCATTGTTGTGAACTGTTGTCCATACACAGCCATACCCTTCCACTTACATCCAGCACTATATGCATCAGTCTGTCTCAGAGTCATTCAATATCACTGCTGAGATATGTTCCCATTCTTATGCAGGCTGAAACTGCTGCGCCTTTACTCAAGTGGATGCAAAATGAGGCTGATGAGGCTGCTGTGAGGACGATGGTGCCGGCACCATCATCCGAAAACCTCTACAAGCACGAGGCCATGGGCCAGCTGGGTGGTGACCTTTTAATGAATCTGGTATATTTTCTTAATCCACATACATGATTTTATTATTATCTGTTTAATTATTGTTGGCTTTGCCTAATGCTTAGCAAAGGTTCAGAAACACTGCGTTTGCTTACAATCATCATACACTAATTTTTCACTTTTCAGTCTGTCTCATCCAGTATATAAACTGTTGAGTTCCGTTGGCTTCTTTTGTAATCATTTGCATTGTTGTCAACTGTTGTCTATGCACAACCCTATTCTTCGACTTACATCCTGCACTACTTGCATCAGTCTATCTCATAGATTTATTAAATATCAATGATGAGTTCTGTTGCTATTCATATGCAGGATGAAGCTTCTGTGCCTCTACTCAAATGGAAAAAAATGATCCTGATGAGGCTGCTGTGAAGACGATGGTGCCGCCACCATCTTCTGAAAACCTCCTCAAGCACAAGGCCACGGGCCAGCTGGGTGGTATACTTTTCAGTAAGCAGGTATATTTTCTTAATCCTCATACATGATTTGATTTGTCTGTTTATTGCCGGCTTTGTCTAATGCTTACCAATAGTTCAGAAACACACACAACCCTATTCTTCCACTTACATCCAGCACTATATGCATCAGTGTATCATAGATTCATTTTATATATCACTGCTGATGTCTGTTGCTCTTCAATTTTCATATGTAGACTGAAACTGCTAAGCCTTCATTGGTCAAAAGGATTGCAACTGCTGCTGATGAGGCATCTGCAGAGGCTGCCACCAAGTTACTGTCAGCCCCACCTTTTGGATGCTTATATAAGCTCAAGTCCAAGGACCAGCCGGGCCGTAACCATCCAAGGGTTCGTGATGAGGACATCCCTACCTCACTACTACCTCCGTCATTGCAAGCTGAAGATGAACCTGCTGTGAAGCTCAAGTCCAATGAAGTTCGGATTGGACCAATTACAAGGGCTCGTGCGAAGCTACTTAAACAACAGGTGAACTTGTTTCTAAACGGTATTTTGATTGATGAGAACTTTATACTGCCTAAGTCCTATTACTTATGTATCATCAGGTATCAAGAGGAGACGAGCATCGCACGAGGAGAGGAGCAGCTGGACATGAAGACGGACGTCAAGATGGCCGTGAAGATGGACATGGAGCTGGACATGAAGATATCTCATGAACGCGCGAGGGAGGAGCGGGAGGCATGCGCGAGAGGAGAAGACGACGTCCAGGCCGGTCCAGAACCCGGTCAGACCGGCCCCCAGACCGGACCGCCCGGTCCCTGGCCCGGTCGACCGGGCGGCAACCGGCCGCCAACCGGATTTTGACGCTCGTACCGGACGAAAACCGGAAACCTCGCAGTTTCCCGGTTTCCGCCCGGTTGACCGGACCATAGGCCGGCCCGCCCGGTCCACAGCCCGGTCGACCGGATTCCAGACCGGATTCATCCGAGTCTGTCTCGACCAGATCTATTCTGGGTCGGTTTTCTTTGTATCTTTTCGACCAGAACTTGTCCCGGACGCCTATATAAGTGCCCAGGACGCCCCCATAGTTGCTTTAGACCAAGTTTAAGATAAACCCTAGTTCTTAGTTGTTTGCTCTGCAAAACTATTGAATTCCCTACACCATATTGCTTGATATTGTGTAGATCCTGATAAAGTCTTGTGTGATCTGATGTTCCATTGGGAATTAGACGATTGCAACTTACCGCTTCGTGGTCGGCGGCTACGTGCGCAAGTGTGTGGAGTTGCGAATATCTTGCAGGGTTGAGAGCTGTTGCATTGGCGACAGGGACCAATCGAGAGATCTCGTTGCGTCATACAAGTTATCATCCACTACATCATCGTGTTCCTCCGCTGCTATCATCCTGTGATCATCATCACCACCGTTGCTTACTAAGAAGATCGGGCCACCCCTTATCATCTTGGTATCAGATTTCCAGTTTTCCTCGGTAAGCCATCCACAATCCACCCCATAGTTGAGTTGTGATTGTTTTCCTATCCAGAAAAAGCCAAAAAAAAATTAGGGTTAGGGTTTGCCATAGCCTTAGATTGCACTAATTTCAAGTTTTAGTTGCTTTTCGTAGTTGTTTTTGCGTATCTTTGTCTTTCATCTAGTTTTAGTTTTTGTTACTCCGAGTCCACATAGCGTACAGTGTGCTTTTCCCAACCATAGCCACAGCCTATCGATATACGTGACTAGGAACTTCCCCAGAAGAGACTAGTTTTACCGCTCATCAGGCTGCTCAGTAGGGTTTGGTGCTTTGCATACTTTGTTGGCCGTGTTATCAAGGAGTTGAGTCAAAAAAAAATCAAAAAAAAAAAGAGAAAATTGAAAAGAAGCAAAACGAGCTACATAGCTGCGTGTGTTACAACAAGAAAAATCCAAAAAAAGAAGTGAAGTGCTAGTTGAATCAAGTGAAGGCCTAAGTTTACTTTTCTGCACCTGTAGTTGAGCAATCTTGTGCCTGTCTCGTTGAGCTTTGCTAGCGTCTCTCGTGTGCATTGCAACCTTTTCCCACATATAGTTGCATTGCCCCATTATATCGCCTTGTGTGAGTATCATTGGTTGTCTACGGTCAGCGCTAGAGCTTGTTATTGGTGCAAATAGGTAGCCTACCTACAGCCCCACATATATCCTGCTTTGCCGTGTGATTTGTTCTTATACCCTTGATATTCGCTTCGCTACATCCGTGCACTAGTTGTTACTACAAGTGGTAAGCAACACTAATTTACTTTGGAACGGTAAGATCTCCTTTTCTTATCAGTTTTTGAGTGAGTTGTGAGGGTACCACCATATATTCTTGATTTAGTGCACTAACCTAATAACCATGTCTGCTAGTGATGAGAAAATTGTTAACCAGGAGAACAAGAACTCCGCGGATTTGATGACATGGAGGGAGTATGAGGCTCTTCGTAATGAGATGCGACGTGAATTCCGCGCTCAGGATGATGAGCTTAAAGGGACGATCCAAGAGATTTCCCAGAAGCTGGATGCTACAAGTGCGACCGTCACAAGGATGCAGGATCAAACGACGGATATACAACGCAGTCTTACTGACTTGCGCTTACTTGTTGAGAATTTGACCGCACGACAACAACAAGATGATGATGAAGATCCTGAGCTTCAAGATGACGCACACAATGCTCGAGGTGCGCCCCGTGGTTATCGTCCTCGCGGTTGGGCTCCACTTGGCCACAATGGCCGTGGACAAGATGAGGAAGATGGATTGGGTAAGCCCAAATTTTCTATCCCCAAGTTTGAAGGAGGTGCTGATGTTGAAGAATACCTCACTTGGGAGCTCAAGATTGAGAAGTTGTGGAATCTACATCCGCATTACACTGAAGATAGAAAGATCAAGCTTGCTTCTTCTGAATTTGATGGCTATGCATTGCGTTGGTGGGATGCTTTTGTTCGTAATCGTGAAGAGGATGGTGAACAACCTATACGCACATGGCTTGCTATGAAGGAGGCGATGACTTCTCGCTTTGTGCCTACAAATTACTTGCGGAATATATATGATAAGCTGACTCTATTGAGACAAGGTGTGAAGACTGTCGATGAATACTACATGGAGATGGAGATGCTAATGCAGCGTGGCCGTGTCCGTGAGTCTCTTGAGATGACAATGCAGCGTTTTCTGAATGGTTTGAAGTATGATATCAAAGGCATTGTTCGTCACTACAGTTACACCAATATGAATCAATTGTTACATCATGCAAGAGAAGCTGAATCACAGTTGGCTGACGAAGCAAAGATCAAAGGAAGAGCTACAGGAGCTGGGCGTTACACACCCCGCGCGGCCCCATCTACTCAGCCTAGTAAGCCGGTCTCCAATGTGTCTAACACAAAGAAGTCCGAATCTGCTGCAATTCCGAGTGGCTCTAATGTGTCTACTGCGCGTAACCGTGATATGGTTTGTCACTCATGTGGTGGCAAAGGTCACTTCAAGAGAGATTGTCCTAACCGTAAAGTCATGATTATCAATGAGGACAATGAGTATGAGACTGGAGATGATGTTGATCCTAATGCTCCAGAAGATGATGACTATGACACTGATGGTGAAGATGCATATCCGTCTGATGCTCGCACCATTGTTGTGTCGCAGCGTGCTCTTAATGTGTTGCCTAGTGCATCTACTTAGCGCTGCAATTTGTTCCAAACAAAAGCTTTAGTTGGTCCTGACAAGGCTTGCAAGGTCATTGTTGATGGCGGGAGTTGCCGCAATTTAGCAAGCAAGGAGTTGTGTACCAAGCTGAAGTTGAAGTATCTACCGCACCCGCATCCATACTATATTCAGTGGTTGAGCGACAATGGTGAAATGAAGGTAAACCACATGGTGCGTGTTGAATTTGCTATTGGACCGTATAAGGATTGCATTGATTTTGATGTGGTTCCTATGACGGTGTGTCACCTACTATTGGGTCGGCCTTGGCTCTATGACCGTTCTGTGCAACACAATGGCCGTGCCAATACATATCACTTGGAGTTCAAGGGCAAGAAAATCAACTTACAGCCTATGACACCACAGCAAATTGTCAATGAGTCTCGTCAAAAAGTTGAAGTGAACTTGGAAGATGTCCCTTTAGATAGGCGAGAGAATTGTAAGGTTGTGAGTGATATAACGAAAAGTGAGAGAGTGAATTCCTTAGTCTCATTAGCCACCAAAGAAGACATGAGAGAATTTAGTGAGGATCCTACAGCCATGCCTCTTGTGCTCTTATACAGGGGTACGGTTTTGGTTTCTAACGACATGACCCCTCTTCCTCTTGGTGTTTCTAATGTTTTGCAGGAATTTGGCGACGTGTTTCCGGATGAGGTACCCGCAGGACTTCCACCATTGCGCGGTATTGAGCATCAAATTGACTTGATTCCCGGAGCTTCGCTACCCAATCGGGCACCATATAGAACGAACCCCGAAGAAACGAAGGAGATACAGAAGCAAGTACAAGCGCTACTCGACAAAGGTTATATCCGCATAAGCCTTAGTCCTTGTGCTGTTCCTGTTATTCTAGTTCCTAAGAAAGATGGTACATGGCGTATGTGCATAGATTGTAGAGCTATAAACAATATCACTATTCGATATCGTCACCCTATTCCCCGTTTAGAGGATATGCTAGATGAATTGAGTGGTGCTGCTGTGTTCTCTAAAATTGATTTGCGTAGTGGTTATCATCAAATTAGGATGAAAGAAGGGGATGAGTGGAAAACAGCCTTTAAAACAAAATTTGGTTTATATGAGTGGTTAGTAATGCCTTTTGGTCTAACTAATGCACCTAGCACTTTCATGAGACTGATGAACCATGTTTTGCGTGAATTTATTGGCAAGTTTGTGGTTGTGTACTTTGATGACATATTAATCTACAGCCGCAATGAATCTGATCATACTATACATATTCGACATGTTTTGCAAGTGTTGCGTGATAATAAACTCTATAGTAATCTTGAGAAGTGCACGTTTTGCAAAGATAAGGTCATATTTCTGGGATATGTTGTCTCTAAACATGGAGTAGAAGTAGATGTGTCTAAAATTGAAGCTATTCAAAATTGGCCTACTCCCATGAATGTGAGTTAAGTTAGAAGTTTTCATGGTCTAGCTGGGTTTTACCGCCGTTTTGTGCCCAATTTTTCTACTATTGCTGCACCTTTAAATGAATTGACTAAAAAGGGTGTTGTCTTTGAGTGGGGAGTTGCCCAAGATCATGCTTTTGATGAACTGAAACGATTGTTAACTTCTGCACCGTTGCTTGCACTTCCTGATTTCAATAAGCAATTTGAGATTGAATGTGATGCTAGTGGTATTGGAATTGGTGGTGTGTTGATGCAAGAGGGTCGCCCAATTGCATATTTTTCTGAGAAACTGTCTGGTGCTAAGTTGAACTATCCTATATATGATAAAGAATTGTATGCTTTAATTAGAGTTCTTGAGGTTTGGCAACATTATTTGTGGCCAAAAGAATTTATCATACATTCTGATCATGAAGCTTTGAAATATCTGAAAGCCCAATCTACTTTGCATAAGCGTCTTGCTAAGTGGGTTGAGTTCATTGAATCTTTTCCATACATTATTAAACATAAGAAGGGAAAAGATAATATTGTTGCTGATGCTCTATCTAGGAAAAATATGCTATTAACTCAACTTGATGTTAAAATTCCTGGATTAGAAGTGCTATGTGATTTATATGCTACTGATCATGATTTCGCTGAACCATATCGCTTATGTGCTCTTGGTAAAGCATAGGAAAAATATCACATACATGATGGGTTCTTGTTTAGAGCTAACAAACTATGTGTTCCAGAATCGTCTGTGCGTTTGCTCTTATTGCAGGAATCTCATGCTGGAGGTTTGATGGGTCACTTTGGGCGTGAGAAGACGCTACTCATGCTTGCTGACCACTTTTATTGGCCAAAGATGAGGCGGGACGTGGACAGGTATGTGAAGAGGTGCATTACTTGCAACAAGTCTAAGTCCAAGCTGAAGCCTCACGGTTTGTATACTCCTTTACCGGCACCTACGACACCATGGGAGGATATAAGTATGGATTTTGTGTTGGGTTTGCCGCGTACTAAGAGAGGCCATGATTCTATATTTGTGGTAGTGGACAGATTTTCTAAGATGTCACATTTTATTGCCTGCCACAAAAGCGACGATGCGTCGCATGTTGCTAACCTGTTTTTCAGGGAGATTGTTCGACTACATGGAGTTCCGAAGACTATTGTTTCTGATCGTGACGTCAAGTTTATGAGCTACTTCTGGAAGACGCTGTGGGGAAAGCTAGGGACAAAGCTGCTGTTCAGTACTACTTGTCATCCCCAAACTGATGGTCAAACTGAGGTGGTGAATAGAACATTGTCACAACTATTGAGATCCATGATCAAGAAGAACCTGGAGGAGTGGGAAGATTGTTTGCCGCATGTGGAGTTTGCTTATAACAGGGCGGTACACTCTACCACGGAGCTGTGTCCTTTTGAGGTGGTGTATGGTTTCAAACCCATTACTCCACTTGACTTGTTGCCTTTGCCCATACACGAGAGAGTTAATATGGAGGCATCCAAGAGGGCAGATTTTGTGCGTAAGATTCATGTGAAGACTAAAGAGTTGATCGAGAAGAAAGGCAAGAGCAATGCTGCAAGGATGAACAAGAAGCGCAAAGAGATGTTGTTCAAGCCTGGTGATATGGTCTGGGTACATTTTCGCAAGGATAGGTTCCCGAAGCTGCGGAAGTCTAAGTTGAAGCCTCGTGGTGCTGGTCCTTACAAAGTGCTTGCCAAGATCAATGATAATGCATACTCGATAGATCTTCCAGTTGACGAGTTTGGTGTCAGTAATTCTTTCAATGTGGCTGATTTGACACCATATGACGGAGAAGACCTTGGAGCGTCGGGGTCGACGCCTTTTGAAGGGGTGGGAGATGATGAGGACATCCCTACCTCACTACTACCTCCGTCATTGCAAGCTGAAGATGAACCTGCTGTGAAGCTCAAGTCCAATGAAGTTCGGATTGGACCAATTACAAGGGCTCGTGCGAAGCTACTTAAACAACAGGTGAACTTGTTTCTAAACGGTATTTTGATTGATGAGAACTTTATACTGCCTAAGTCCTATTACTTATGTATCATCAGGTATCAAGAGGAGACGGGCATCGCACGAGGAGAGGAGCAGCTGGACATGAAGACGGACGTCAAGATGGCCGTGAAGATGGACATGGAGCTGGACATGAAAATATCTCATGAACGCGCGAGGGAGGAGCGGGAGGCATGCGCGAGAGGAGAAGACGACGTCCAGGCCGGTCCAGAACCCGGTCAGACCGGCCCCCAGACCGGACCGCCCGGTCCCTGGCCCGGTCGACCGGGCGGCAACCGGCCGCCAACCGGATTTTGACGCTCGTACCGGACGAAAACCGGAAACCTTGCAGTTTCCCGGTTTCCGCCCGGTTGACCGGACCACAGGCCGGCCCGCCCGGTCCACAGCCCGGTCGACCGGATTCCAGACCGGATTCGTCCGAGTCTGTCTCGACCAGATCTATTCTGGGTCGGTTTTCTTTGTATCTTTTCGACCAGAACTTGTCCCGGACGCCTATATAAGTGCCCAGGACGCCCCCATAGTTGCTTTAGACCAAGTTTAAGATAAACCCTAGTTCTTAGTTGTTTGCTCTGCAAAACTATTGAATTCCCTACACCATATTGCTTGATATTGTGTAGATCCTGATAAAGTCTTGTGTGATCTGCTGTTCCATTGGGAATTAGACGATTGCAACTTACCGCTTCATGGTCGGCGGCTACGTGCGCAAGTGTGTGGAGTTGCGAATATCTTGCAGGGTTGAGAGCTGTTGCATTGGCGACAGGGACCAATCGAGAGATCTCGTTGCGTCATACAAGTTATCATCCACTACATCGTCGTGTTCCTCCGCTGCTATCATCCCGTGATCATCATCACCACCGTTGCTTACTGAGAAGATCGGGCCACCCCTTATCAGTTCGGGTATATTTTCTTAAGCCACATATACATGCCATGATTTATGTCTGATATTATCACCGGCTCTGTCTAATGCTTTTTGGAATTCGGAAACACCAAATTAGCATGCTTATATTCATCATACACTAAATTTTGACTGTTCAGTTTGTAACATAGTGTTATGCACTCGCTTGTCAACATTTGCATTGCTCTGAACTATGCACTTTACACAACCTAATTCTTCCACTTACATTCAGCGCTACGCACCAGTAGTACCTCCCATGTTTCCTTCACCATCCCGATGCAGAGCTTGCGGGAATATGGCGGGCCCATGTACATACCCCGCATATAACACCTCCTATGGCTCTATCTACCTTTCTAATAACTCCTTCACAGAGTTACAGGTATGTATTCTCAGTGGTTTAGCATGAATTGGCATATAGTAAAGTCTTGTTTTTAGTCTTCCTGCTTCTTACATTAGTATCAATTTTCACCTGCAGACTGTACCTTGTGAACTTCGTCCAATGATTAACCAGATGTGTCCGCATGAAGGGTCTTTCACTATGCATGGCAATGGCAAATTGATGAACACCTACACGGTCTATGAGGTGTATGTCTACAAGACGCAGGCTGATGTCTACGTTCCCCCTCCTTTCCTGTAGACAGTGTTGGGCCTCCAAGAGCAGAGGTTTGTAGAACAGCAGCAAGTTTTCCCTTAAGTGGATCACCCAAGGTTTATCGAACTCAGGGAGGAAGAGGTCAAAGATATCCCTCTCATGCAACCCTGCAACCACAAAGCAAGAAGTCTCTTGTGTCCCCAACACACCTAATAGGTGCACTAGTTTGGCGAAGAGATAGTGAAATACAGGTGGTATGAATATATAGTAGTAGTAGCAACGGTGCCAGAAAATAGCTTGCTGGCGTGTAGTTGATGGTGGTAGTATTGCAGCAGTAGTAACACAGTGAAACAGTAAACAAGCAGTAGTAACGCAGCAGTATTTAGGAACAAGGCATAGGGATTAGACTTTCACTAGTGGACACTCTCAACATTGATCACATAACAGAATAGATAAATGCATACTCTACACTTTTGTTGGATGATGAACGCATTGCGTAGGATTACACGAACCCTCAATGCCGGAGTTAACAAGCTCCACAATTTGTTCATATTTAAGTAACCTTATAGTGTAAGATAGATCAACAGATTAAACCAAGTACTAACATAGCATGCACACTGTCACCTTCATGCATATGTAGGAGGAATAGATCACATCAATATTATCATAGCAATAGTTAACTTCGCAATCTACAAGAGATCATGATCATAGCATAAACCAAGTACTAACACGGTGCACACACTGTCACCTTTACACACGTGCAGGAGGAATAAAACTACTTTAATAACTTTGCTAGAGTAGCACATAGATAAATAGTGATACAAAACTCATATGAATCTCAATCATGTAAAGCAGCTCATGAGATTATTGTATTGAGGTACATGGGAGAGATGAACCACATAGCTACCGGTACAGCCCCGAGCCTCGATGGAGAACTACTCCCTCCTCATGGGAGCAGCAGCGGTGATGAAGATGGCGGTGGAGATGGCAGCGGTGTCGATGGAGAAGCCTTCCGGGGGCACTTCCCCGCTCCGGCAGCGTGCCGGAACAGAGATCCTGTCCCCCAGATCTTGGCTTCGCGATGGCGGCGGCTCTGGAAGGTTTCTGTGGTTTTCGTCGAATGCCTCAGGGTTTTCGCGACGGAGGCTTTAAATAGGCGGAAGGGCAGCCTCGGAGGGTCGAAGGGGCACCGACACTATAGGGCGGCGTGGCCAGGGCCTGGGCCGCGCCGGCCTATGGTCTGGGGGCCCAGTGCCCCCCCTCTGGTCCTTCCCGGGTGTTCTGGATGCTTCCGGTGAAAATAGGAACTTGGGCGTTGATTTCGTCCGATTCCGAGAATATTTCGTTACTAGGATTTCTGAAACCAAAAACAGCAGAAAACGAGGCGGCACTTCGGCATCTTGTTAATAGGTTAGTTCCAGAAAATGCACGAATATGACATAAAGTGTGCATATAACATGTAGAAATCATCAATAATGTGGCATGGAACATAAGAAATTATCGATACGTCGGAGACGTATCAGCATCCCCAAGCTTAGTTCTGCTCGTCCCGAGCAGGTAAAACGATAACACAGATAATTTCTGGAGTGACATGCCATCATAATCTTGATCATACTATTTGTAAAGCATATGTAGTGAATGCAGCGATCAAAACAATGTATATGACATGGGTAAACAAGTGAATCATATAGCAAAGACTTTTCATGAATAGCACTTCAAGACAAGCATCAATAAGTCTTGCATAAAAGTTAACTCATAAAGCAATAATTCAAAGTAAAGGCATTGAAGCAACACAAAGGAAGATGAAGTTTCAGCGGTTGCTTTCAACTTGTAACATGTATATCTCATGGATATTGTCAACATAGAGTAATATAATAAGTGCAACATGCAAGTATGTAGGAATCAATGCACAGTTCACACAAGTGTTTGCTTCTTGAGGTGGAGAGAAATAGGTGAACTGACTCAACATAAAGTAAAAGAAAGGTCCTCCATAGAGGAAAAGCATCGATTGCTATATTTGTGCTAGAGCTTTGATTTTGAAAACATGAAACAATTTTGTCAACGGTAGTAATAAAGCATATGAGTTATGTAAATTATATCCTACAAGTTGCAAGCCTCATGCATAGTATACTAATAGTGCCCGCACCTTGTCCTAATTAGCTTGGATTTACATGGATTATCATAGCATAGCACATGTTTCAACCAAGTGTCACAATGGGGTACCTCTATGCCGCCTGTACAAAGGTCTAAGGAGAAAGCTCGCATTGGATTTCTCGCTTTTGATTATTCTCAACTTAGACATCCATACCGGGACAACATAGACAACAGATAATGGACTCCTGTTTAATGCATAAGCATTCAACAACAAATAATATTCTCATAAGAGATTGAGGTTTGTTGTCCAAACTGAAACTTCCACCATGGATCATGGCTTTAGTTAGCGGCCCAATGTTCTTCTCTAACAATATGCATACTCAAACCATTTGATCATGATAAATCACTCTTACTTCAGACAAGACGAACATGCATAGCAACTCACATGATATTCAACAAAGAAATAGTTGATGGCGTCCCCAGAAACATGGTTATCGCACAACAAGCAACTTAATAAGAGATAAAGTGCATAAGTACATATTAAATACCACAATAGTTTTTAAGCTATTTGTCCCATGAGCTATATATTGTAAAGGTAGAGAATGGAAATTTTAAAGGTCGCACTCAAGCAATATACTTTGGAATGGCGGAAAATACCATGTAGTAGGTAGGTATGGTGGACACAAATGGCATAGTGGTTGGCTCAAGTATTTGGATGCATGAGAAGTATTCCCTCTCGATACAAGGTTTAGGCTAGCAAGGTTATTTGAAACAAACACAAGGATGAACCGGTGCAGCAAAACTTACATAAAAGATATATTGTAAACATTATAAGACTTTACACCGTCTTCCTTGTTGTTCAAACTCAATACTAGAAATTATCTAGACCTTAGAGAGACCAATTATGCAAACCAAATTTTAGCATGCTCTATGTATTTCTTCATTAATGGGTGCAAAGCATATGATGCAAGAGCTTAAACATGAGCACAACAATTGCCAAGTATCACATTACCCAAGACATTATAGCAATTACTACATGTATCATTTTCCAATTCCAACCATATAACAATTTAACGAAGAAGAAACTTCGCCATGAATATTATGAGCTAAGAACACATGTGTTCATACGAACCAGCGGAGCGTGTCTCTCTCCCACACAAGCATGATGTAATCCAATTTATTCAAACACAAACAAAAACAAAAACAAACAGACGCTCCAAGTAAGGTACATAAGATGTGACCGAATAAAAATATAGTTTCAGGGGAGGAACCTGATAATGTTGTCGATGAAGAAGGGGATGCCTTGGGCATCCCCAAGCTTAGATGCTTGAGTCTTCTTGAAATATGCAGGGATGAACCACCGGGGCATCCCCAAGCTTAGACTTTTCACTCTTCTTGATCGTAGTATATCATCCTCCTCTCTTGATCCTTGAAAACTTCCTCCACACCAAACTCGAAACAAACTCATTAGAGGGTTAGTGCATAATCAAAGACTCACATGTTCAGAGGTGACACAATCATTCTTAATACTTCTGGTCATTGCATAAAGCTACTGGAAGTTAATGGAACAAAGAAATCCATCCCACATAGCAAAAGAGGCAATGCGAAATAAAAGGCAGAATCTGTCAAAACAGAACAGTTCGTAAAGACGAATTTTAAAATGGCACCAGACTTGCTCAGATGAAAATTCTCAAATTGAATGAAAGTTGCGTACATATCTGAGGATCACTCACGTAAATTGGCATAATTTTCTGAATTACCTACAGAGAATTTTGCCCAGATTCGTGACAGCAAAGAAAACAGTTTCTGCGCAGTAATCCAAATCTAGTATTGACTTTACTATCAAAGACTTTACTTGGCACAACAAAACACAAAACTAAGATAAGGAGAGGTTGCTACAGTAGTAAACAACTTCCAAAACACAAATATAAAACAAAGTACTGTAGCAAAATAACACATGGGTTATCTTCCAAGAAGTTCTTTTCTTTATAGCCATTAAGATGGGCTCAGCAGTTTTAATGATGCACTCGCAAGAAATAGTAGTTGAAGCAAAAGAGAGCATCAAGAGGCAAATTCAAAACACATTTAAGTCTAACATGCTTCCTATGCATAGGAATCTTGTAAATAAACAAGTTCATGAAAAGCAAAGTAACAAGCATAGGAAGATAAAACAAGTATAGCTTCACAAATTTCAGCACATAGAGAGGTGTTTTAGTAACATGAAAATTTCTACAACCATATTTTCCTCTCTCATAATAACTTTCAGTAGCAACATGAGCAAACTCAACAACATAACTATCACATAAAGCATTCTTATCATGAGTCTCATGCATAAAATTAGTACTACTCCCAACATAAGCATAGTTATTCTTATTAATTGTAGTAGGAGCAAATTCAACAAAGTAGCTATCATTATTATTCTCATCATCAAATATAGGAGGCATATTGTAATCATAATCAAATTCATCCTCCATAACAGGTGGTAACAAAAGACTACTATCATTATAATCATCATATATGGGAGGCAAAGTATCATCAAAGAAAATTTTCTCCTCAATGCTTGGGGGACTAAAATGATCATGAAAATCAGCTTCCCCAAGCTTAGAACTTTCTATATCATTATCAACAATGGTGTTCAAAGTGTTCATGCTAACATGTTCCATGGGTTTTTTAATTTTCGGATCAAACCATCCATGTCTTAACTCAGGAAACAGAACAAAAAGCTCATTGTTGTCCATTATGCCTTACTAGTGTAAACAAGAAACAAAAAGTTGCAATTGCAGGATCTAAAGGAAATAGCTTTGAGTACTTACAACGCCGGAAAATAGCTTAGTAGCCGAGATACGGAGTGTGAGTACCTTTTACCTTTCCTCCCCGGCAACGGCGCCAGAAAAGTGCTTGATGTCTACGTTCCCCCTCCTTTCCTGTAGACAGTGTTGGGCCTCCAAGAGCAGAGGTTTGTAGAACAGCAGCAAGTTTTCCCTTAAGTGGATCACCCAAGGTTTATCGAACTCAGGGAGGAAGAGGTCAAAGATATCCCTCTCATGCAACCCTGCAACCATAAAGCAAGAAGTCTCTTGTGTCCCCAACACACCTAATAGGTGCACTAGTTCGGCGAAGAGATAGTGAAATACAGGTGGTATGAATATATAGTAGCAGTAGCAACGGTGCCAGAAAATAGCTTGCTGGCGTGTAGTTGATGGTGGTAGTATTGCAGCAGTAGTAACACAGTGAAACAGTAAACAAGCAGTAGTAACGCAGCAGTATTTAGGAACAAGGCCTAGGGATTAGACTTTCACTTGTGGACACTCTCAACATTGATCACATAACAGAATAGATAAATGCATACTCTACACTTTTGTTGGATGATGAACGCATTGCGTAGGATTACACGAACCCTCAATGCCGGAGTTAACAAGCTCCACAATTTGTTCATATTTAAGTAACCTTATAGTGTAAGATAGATCAACAGATTAAACCAAGTACTAACATAGCATGCACACTGTCACCTTCATGCATATGTAGGAGGAATAGATCACATCAATATTATCATAGCAATAGTTAACTTCGCAATCTACAAGAGATCATGATCATAGCATAAACCAAGTACTAACATGGTGCACACACTGTCACCTTTACACACGTGCAGGAGGAATAAAACTACTTTAATAACTTTGCTAGAGTAGCACATAGATAAATAGTGATACAAAACTCATATGAATCTCAATCATGTAAAGCAGCTCATGAGATTATTGTATTGAGGTACATGGGAGAGATGAACCACATAGCTACCGGTACAGCCCCGAGCCTCGATGGAGAACTACTCCCTCCTCATGGGAGCAGCAGCGGTGATGAAGATGGCGGTGGAGATGGCAGCGGTGTCAATGGAGAAGCCTTCCGGGGGCACTTCCCCGCTCCGGCAGCGTGCCGGAACAGAGATCCTGTCCCCCAGATCTTGGCTTCACGATGGCGGCGGCTCTAGAAGGTTTCTGTGGTTTTCGTTGAACGCCTCAGGGTTTTCACGACGGAGGCTTTAAATAGGCGGAAGGGCAGCCTCGGAGGGTCGAAGGGGCGCCGACACTATAGGGCGGCGCGGCCAGGGCCTGGGCCGCACCGGCCTATGGTCTGGGGGCCCAGTGCCCCCCCTCTGGTCCTTCCCGGGTGTTCTGGATGCTTCCGGTGAAAATAGGAACTTGGGCGTTGATTTCGTCCGATTCCGAGAATATTTCGTTACTAGGATTTCTGAAACCAAAAACAGCAGAAAACAGGAACTGGCACTTCGGCATCTTGTTAATAGGTTAGTTCCAGAAAATGCACGAATATGACATAAAGTGTGCATATAACATGTAGAAATCATCAATAATGTGGCATGGAACATAAGAAATTATCGATACGTCGGAGACGTATCACAGGCCATCACATATTTGTATGGACATGATTGGAGAAAGTTTGCTTTTGACTACGGTCTGAAGAAGGGCGACGAGCTGAGGATCAGAAACTCAAACGGGCAGATATACGTAACTGCTTACAGAGTTGGAGACACTTCCAAATATATAATATTGTTATCACCAGAATTTGACCAAGTCAGAGGTGGGCCGCGATCAAGATGGGCTTGAAGATTATATATTGAAGAATATACGTGAATCGGCCTTGAATAGTGAATTTGGGCTAGTTTGCCCTTGTATCTGTAACATAGTAGGATACGTGTCTGTTAGAGTTGGGCCCGTGCCCGGTTGGGACTTTTCCCACGTTAGAAAGTCTACGGACTATAAATATGTATCTAGGTTTTACGAAATAAACAACAACCATCGTTCAACACAAACAAATCTCGGCGCATTGCCAACTCCCCCGACTCGAGGGTTTCTTGCGATCTAGGCAGTACAAGTTTGCTCGTTACCATGCGTTGCTCGTACTGAAGCCTTTTCGATGGCGAGCAACGTAGTTATCTTAGACGTGTTAGGGTTAGCATTGTTCTTCATATTACATGCTATCGTAGTGCAACCCTTACGCGTCTAGCCGCCCTTACACCTATCTCAGGTGTAGGGGCGGCACCCCGCTTGATCGTTATTCAGTAGATCCGATCCGTTACGGTTGCTCCTTGTTTCTGCAAGGATTAGTTTAATATCTGCAATAGTTAGGCCTTACAAAGGGTTGGAGGATCCAGTGACGCGTAGGGTGTAGTTCGCTAGCCCTAGACAGGATGTTCCGGGGATCAACCTCGTGTTGGTTTTTAGGCCTTGTCTAGGATGGAAACTACGATCACCGTGCGTGCCCGCGAGGCCCAATCGTGAGTAGGATGATCCGATTATGCGGTGAAAACCCCAAATCGTCGTAGATCGTTTTAGCTTTATTTCGATCAAGCAGGACCACCATATATTCGTGCACCTTGTACGAATCATGGGTGGATCGGCTCTTTGAGCCAATTCACAGGATAACCTGAGAGCCGATCGAGGCTCGTATTTAATGTTTACGTGTTTTCCCTGCAGGAAACTAAGCAAGGCATCATCCATCACCTTCCTGGCCAGGTATACGGTCAGGTGGCACGCCTTTGCACCAGCATCGGCGCGTGCATTCTAGAAGACTTGTGGGCCGTCGCTCAGAGGGACCAGGGCCAGCCGCAGCCCTGAGTTGTTCCCGGCTCTACTGTGTTGCCCGTTGCTGCTCGCCGGTGGGTTTCTGACGCCAACACATTCTGGCACGCCCGGTGGGATGATCTTCGACAACAACCCCATCGCCATCTACATCTGAGATGGCAGAAGGCACGCCAAGCAAGGGCAACCGCTCTTGTAACAAGGACAAGGAGGAAGCCGTTCCACACGATCGGCCCCGACAATTCCAAGCGGTCCCGGGTACAATCAAGATGAATGCCGACTCCAGCGATCGGCCCAGATTATCCTTACCACACGCTCCCCCCGTGTTTAGTGTCGATCTCACAGGCGACGGGAAGTTAGGGTATGGGTTTACATCGGCTGATGAACTAGAAGAAGTCGACATCGGACCTGGGGACAAGCCGCGACCAACCTTTATCAGCAAGAAGCTAGAACCACATCTTAGGAGCCAGATGATAACCCTGTTGAAGGAGTACCCGGATTGCTTCGCATGGGATTACACAGAGATGCCCGGTTTAGACAGGAGCATCATTGAACATCGGCTCCCCCTTAAGAGGGGATTTCGGCCGTTCCAACAACGAGCACGTCAGATGAAGGCCGAAATCCTGGAGGAAGTCAAGAAGGAAATCGAGAAGATGTTGGCCGCCGGATTTATCAGGCCATGCAGGTATGCTGAGTGGATCTCCAGTATCGTTCCTGTAGAAAAGAAAGACGGCCGATGGCGTGTAGCCATCGATTTCTGAGATCTCAATAGAGCCACCCCAAAAGATGAATACCCGATGCCGGTGGCGGAGACATTAATCAACGCAGCTGCTGGCCATAAGGTTTTGAGCTTCATGGATGGCAACGCCGGCTATAACCAAATCTTCATGGCTCCAGAAGATATACACAAGACCGCATTCAGAGTACCAGGGGCAGTAGGCTTGTTTGAATATGTGGTCATGACCTTTGGGTTGAAGAATGCTGGTGCAACGTACCAAAGAGCCATGAATTATATATTTCACGATCTGATCGGCAAGTTGGTGGAAATCTACATCGACGACGTGGTAGTCAAATCCGTCTCCATGGAAGGACACCTGGATGATTTGCGACGCATCCTAGACCGAACTCGGAAGTTCGGACTGAGAATGAATCCGAAGAAGTGTGCATTTGGTGTGACGGCTGGTCAGTTCCTAGGTTTTCTGGTGCATGAACGAGGAATTGAAATTGGTCTGAAAAGTCAAGAAGCAGTGCGCACCATGCAGCCACCCACAACGAAGAAGGAGCTCCAACGTCTTATCGGCAAGATCAACTTCGTCCGACGGTTCATCTCTAACCTGTCAGGACGAATCGAGCCGTTCATAGCATTGGTGAAAATTAAATCCGATGACGAGTTTCACTGGGGGGGCAGAACAGCAACAGGCGTTTGATGAGATTAAGCGGTATCTAACGACGCCGCCTGTGCTAGTTCCGCCCCAACAAGACAGGCCTTTCTATATCTATTTATCAGTAACTAACACGTCCATCGCTTCGGTGGTGGTGCAACTCTATGAGGGTGTTGAAAAGGTCGTTTTTTACCTCAGCAGAAGGATGTTGGACGCGGAGACGAGGTATCCTGAGGTCGAGAAACTCTGCCTTTGCTTGTTCTTCACCTGCACCAAGCTTCATCACATCCTTTTGACGGCAGAGATCATAGTCATATGCAAGTCAGATGTCGTTAAGCACATGCTGTCGGCCCCTGTTTTGAAAGGCCGACTTGGTAAGTGGATGTTTGCGTTGTCAGAGTTCGATCTTCGGTATCAGCCTGCGAAAGCAGTCAAGGGACAAGCGTTGGCCGATCTCATAGCTGAACGGATCAATACCAATATAGCAGCACTATCTATACGTGCATGGGCTATGTTCTTCGATGGATCGGCTTGTGACGATGGTTGTGGCATCGGCATTCTGCTCGTATCACCCCGGGGGGCAACGTACTCCTTTTCCATCAGATTATCTACCCCTTGCACCAACAACGTCGCTGAGTATGAGGCAGTTCGTAAGGGAATGGAGTTACTGCTGGAAGCCGGGGCAGAAGCGGTAGAGCTTTTTGGAGACTCGAAGTTGGTAATTAACCAGCTCACGGATGAATATAAGTGCGAGAGTGAATCGCTTTTCCCATATTGGATGGAATGCCGTGAGTTGATGACACAGTTCCGGTACATCAACTTTAATTGGGTCCCAAGATCCCAAAATGCCGAGGCCAACGATCTCGCACAACTAGCGTCAGGATATAAGGACATATCAGACGGGTCAGAAGTTCAGGTGCAGTTCCTGGAACAGGATGATTGGAGAGCCGAAATCTTCAATTATCTGAAAGATTCGGCTCGGGGGGCACCTAAACGGACAAGATACAAGGCCATGAAGTACGTCCTCATAGGAGACGACATGTTCTACAGGACGTTGGAAGGGTTACTACTCAAGTGCCTGGGGCCAACTGAGTCTAATCGGCTTTTACAAGAAGTGCATGAAGGCGCTTGTGGGACTCACCAGTCGGCTCATAAGATGAAGTGGCTAATTAGGCGATCAGGGTTTTATTGGCCCACCATGCTTGAGGATTGCTTCAAGTACTACAGAGGATGCCAAGCGTGCCAGATGTTCGGGAAGATCCAGATGGTACCCGCATCGGCAATGAACCCTATCATCAAGCCTTGGCCGTTTCGAGGGTGGGGCATGGATATGATCGGCAAAATCCATCCAGCGTCGAGTAAAAAACATGAATGGATCTTGGTCATTACAGATTACTTCACCAAGTGGGTGGAGGCCGTCCCTATGAAGAAGGTGAAGTCAGAAGACGTGATCAAGTTTGTGAAAGAACATATCATTCATAGGTTCGGGATTCCCCAAACCATCACGACCGATGGAGGTTCGGTCTTCATTTCTAAAGAATTCAGAAAGTTCTGTGATGACATGGGGATTAAGCTGATCCGATCATCTCCATACTATGCTCAAGCCAACGGGCAAGCTGAAGCGTCCAATCAGAGCCTGATCAAGCTAATCAAGAGGAAAATTGACGAGAACCCTAGGAATTGGCATGAAACGTTATCAGAAGCTTTGTGGGCCTACCGCATGTCATGCCATGGAGCTATAAAAACTTCGCCATACCAGCTCATCTATGGACAGGAAGCCGTGTTACCTTGGGAAATTACGGCTGGATCAAGACGTGTCACGTTTCAGAACGATCTAACAGCTGAAGAATATGCAGCTTTGATGAGTGACACTATTGAGGATGCAACGGAACTCAGACTTTGGTCGTTGGAGAAGATTAAAGAAAACAAAGCCAGGGTAGCTCGGGCGTACAATAAGAAGGTGAGACCAAAGGAGTTTCAGGTTGGTGATCTAGTATGGGAAGCCGTGTTGCCATTGGGAACCAAGGATAAAGCATATGGCAAATGGTCTCCTAATTGGCACGGTCCTTACAAAGTCATCCAGGTTCTGAAGGGCAATGCCTACATGCTTGAACAGTTGGATGGTGTGAAGTTCCCAGTGGTCGTCAATGGCCAACATCTCAAGAAGTATTTCCCAAGCATGTGGGATGATGGACAGTGAGATATGGGGGCCGATTTTAAATCGGCCGGTAAGAAATTTTTACATACGGATCGACTTCAGAATCACAGTCGGTGCACGGATCGATTTTCAGTTGGAAGAAGTGATCGGCTCTGGTGTTTTCACGATCAGGTTGGCCAAGCCGGCCACCTTCTCAGCTACACTTATTAGGATCGCTGGGACCAGAGTGGTTGACCCTTTCTTGGCCAAACAGGTTTTGGGTGGTGATGTTCTCAGTTTTACTGGAGCATAGGTCTGTTTGTCTGAAATGTGTGTGCTCACCGCCGTTCTCGCCTTGACTGAGGCTCGGGGGGCAGTTGATCTAGTAAATGCTCTCTTTATTAGAAGCCGATTGGGGTTCCTTCGGCTAAGCCCGCCACCATAGACTTCTTCCAAGGTGGTGAGTTGTTGTGAGAGAAGACCACCAGAGCTGCTGAAAGGAGCTTGAAAGGGAAAGCCGTCATCATCTATACGGTCAGAGTCGTTCCTGTTAATGCAAAAGACAGAGCGAGGAGGGGTTAAGGATCACCTTCAGGCCTGAGACCATAACATGGGCAGTGGATGATGTTGCCGTTGGGTCCGTAGCAGTTGCAAACCTGCGCGATTGACATCTGAGGTTCATGTGGCCGTGGGTTAGATCTGTTCAAACGGTGATTTGGGATTTGAGTTCGGCCTTATGGGCGTGTGAGGGTGAAAAGCCGATACGTTGCTATCGGTTCTTGGTGCGTTGACTTGTTTTGGCAGTCGGAAGATTTGAAATCGAACAAATGGAGAATCACATTGGAAGAACGATTTTCATTGATTCGAAGAGGGATTTTTACAAGAAAAAGCCGATGGCTCTCAAAAGATCATCCGATGCCTAATGAACTACTACTACTAGCCCTATGCTACCCCCTAATCTAAGGGCCGTCGCTGCCCTCGTCGTCGTCATCGTAGCTGCCGTCGGCGCTGCTACCGGCGGGCTCCTCGTCGCTGCTGATGAAGCCGCCGGCAGGGGCTTCATCCTCCTCGTCGTCGTCGTCGTCGTCGTCATCCGACCAGGCCCAGCCACGGAAGCGCTTGGCCGGCGGGTATCCCGCGGAGGAGGAGTCGTCCTCCGACTCCTCCGCCTCTTCTTTCTCCTCGTCGGAGGAGAGGACTGCTTCCCATGGGAAGAGGTCGTCGTCGCTCGCCGGTACCAGCTCCCCGTCGACGAGGAACTGGAGGTCCTCCTCCCCATCGGTGAGGGGTTCGTCGTCTTCCGATTCAATGGAGAAATCCCAGTCCCGCGCGTCCCAATACTCTGGGGCGCGGGCCTCGTAGATGGCCATCAGATTGACCTCCTGCTCGAGCTCGCTGGAGGAGGAGGACTGGAAGGACAGGCTGGAGGAGGAAGAGGAGTCCATGGCGGCTGAGAAGGGTTTTTTGTTTGCCGATAGCTACTGCGGAGCAGGAGGATGAAGAAGCAAACCGCTCGACGCGGTTTAAAATAAAGGGGACGGGGAAATTTAATGCTGTGGTGATTTCCGAGGAGGTGGTGCCAAAACTGTCGAATCGTGCAGAGAAGTTGAGAAGGCAAGGCGTCATGATGAAAGATACTGCGACGGTTTTGCCCTGCCGCGACATGACCCGACGAAGAAAAGCAGAGTGATTTTGGAATTATCAATTCCAAAACCAGGGGGGCATGTGTTATCACCAGAATTTGACCAAGTCAGAGGTGGGCCGCGATCAAGATGGGCTTGAAGATTATATATTGAAGAATATACGTGAATCGGCCTTGAATAGCGAATTTGGGCTAGTTTTCCCTTGTATCTGTAACATAGTAGGATACGTGTCTGTTAGAGTTGGGCCCGTGCCCGGTTGGGACTTTTCCCACGTTAGAAAGTCTACGGACTATAAATATGTATCTAGGTTTTACGAAATAAACAACAACCATCGTTCAACACAAACAAATCTCGGCGCATCGCCAACTCCCCCGACTCGAGGGTTTCTTCTGGGTAAGCATCATGCTGCCTAGATCGCTTCTTGCGATCTAGGCAGTACAAGTTTGCTCGTTACCATGCGTTGCTCGTACTGAAGCCTTTTTGATGGCGAGCAACGTAGTTATCTTAGACGTGTTAGGGTTAGCATTGTTCTTCATATTACATGCTATCGTAGTGCAACCCTTACGCGTCTAGCCGCCCTTACACCTATCTCAGGTGTAGGGGCGGCACCCCGCTTGATCGTTATTCAGTAGATCCGATCCGTTACGGTTGCTCCTTGTTTCTGCAAGGATTAGTTTAATATCTGCAATAGTTAGGCCTTACAAAGGGTTGGAGGATCCAGCGACGCGTAGGGTGTAGTTCGCTAGCCCTAGATAGGATGTTCCGGGGATCAACCTCGTGTTGGTTTTTAGGCCTTGTCTAGGATCGGCTTACGATCACCGTGCGTGCCCGCGAGGCCCAATCGTGAGTAGGATGATCCGATTATGCGGTGAAAACCCCAAATCGTCGTAGATCGTTTTAGCTTTATTTCGATCAAGCAGGACCACCATATATTCGTGCACCTCGTACGAATCATGGGTGGATCGGCTCTTTGAGCCGATTCACAGGATAACCTGAGAGCCGATCGAGGCTCGTATTTAATATTTACGTGTTTGCCCTGCAGGAAACTAAGCGAGGCATCATCCATCACCTTCCTGGCCAGGTATACGGTCAGGTGGCACGCCTTTGCACCAGCATCGGCGCGTGCGTTCCAGAAGACTTGCGGGCCGTCGCTCAGAGGGACCAGGGCCAGCCGCAGCCCTGAGTTGTTCCCGGCTCTACTGTGTTGCCCGTTGCTGCTCGCCGGTGGGTTTCTGACGCCAACAAATATGTAACTTTTTTGTACTCATATCCTTTGATTACTGCATTCTGAGCAGTTGTTCTAAACCATTCCCTCTGTTCTAGCTTGCTGGGTTTAACATGATCAAAGCTGCAGATCCCCTGATGGAACAGGAGCGGATGTCACAAAGGGCACCCACAGCAGCACCGGCACCGGCTTCCCACTCTCCTGCATCAGCACCGGTTCCTGTACCAGCTCCATTTACTGCATCTACCCAGCAGGCCCCTACATCAGTATTGGTTCATGTAGAGGCCCCATATACTACACCTGCCCAGCAGGCTCCTGCATCAGCACTGGTTCCTCTAGCTGCACCGTTTACTGCACCTGCCCAACAGTCTCCTGCATCAGCATCGGTTCCTCTAGAGGCACCGTTTATTGCACCTGCCCAGCAGTCTCCTGCATCAGCACCAGCTCGTGTACCAGCCCAGGCTCCTGCACCTGGCCCAGCCAGATCACCGAGGTCTCAGCTCATTGTTGTGGCCACCCGTGTGGTGACCAGGACGCATCTGAAGGCTATGTTCGTGAGTATATGACAGCATAACTGCTCTTATCTTGATGTCTTTTCTGCTCAAAGTCTCACATGGTTCAGTCTTTAGTGCATTGGTGCCATTGACTAATTTTTGGTGGTATCTCTTTCTTTGAATCAGAAATTGCCTAAAAGTATCTCCAAGGATCTCAATGTTGGCCGAAGGGTCAAGATTTCCCTCGTCGTGGAGAGTGAAGGTCTCACCGTGGAGGGACGGTACTCCGTCAGTCCCACAGATGGCCGCTTGGCTGTTACTTCCAGGTGGAAAAAGTTCATTGGCGGTGCCAAACTTCACATTGGATCAAAGTTGAAGGTCAAGATCTTTCGATGCCACTGTGACATGCTGGTCATAAAGTTTGCGGTTGTCTAATTCTGTTGTCCCATGATCCCTTAGCAAATGCATTTGTAGTTATACTTATATAAGGTTATCTTATCTGAACTGCTAATTAATTGTATGGGTGGTAAAACTCTGGCAAGCTTCTGCTCTTAGCAAGTATGTATGTATGATCAGCTATTATGATAACTAACGTTTGTGTTCATCTTAATTTGCATTTCCGTTTTAGAAAAAAACTTAATTTCTATTTTGGCTGACCTGTTAGAGAACTATCAGATTGAATCCACAGCATGATTCAAATAGATTCATTACACCGAGCCACATGTCTTGACCTTGCTATACACTAGTTCCATTAATCAGTGCAAGAAGGCTTACCTGAGTTGCCTGAACCACGGCAGATTCGAATCCACCTTAGCTATCTAGCTAGAAATACAACCTTTGCAGAAAGAGGATTTGCAGTACGGGGAGGCTGACATTGGGGACCCATGAGCCAGCAGCGTCGTCAACGTTTTAAAGGCGGCAGGAGATTGAAACAAAAAAAATAAGCCAAAAATCAGTTGGTAAACAAAATCCAAGAAATGAAACATTTACCTTTCTGAGAGGATGACATGCGGGACCCATGAGGCAGCAGCATCCTCAACTATTCCAAGGCGGCAGGGGATCAAAATAAAAAAAGGAAATAGCCAGAAATTAATTAGGGTAAAAAATAAATATATCAAAGGAAACCTTTATTGTTCATAGAGGATGACATGTGGGACCGACCTGCCAGCTGCGTCGTCATCGTTTCAAAGGGGGCAGGGGATCAAAAGAAAAAGGCAAATAGCCAGAAAATTAGGGGTAAAAAATAAATCCAACAAAGGAAACTTTTATTGTTCATAGAGGATGACATGCGGGACCCATGAGCCACCAGGTTCCTCAACGTTTCAAACTCGGCATCAGATTGAAAGAAAAAGGCAAGTGACCAAATATCAGGAGCAAAAAATAATCCAAGAAAATAAATTTTATTGTACATAGAGGATGACATGCGGGTCCCATTTTGCAGCAGCGGTCTCAACGTTTCCAAGGCGGCACAGGACCAAAAGAAAAATGAAGTAGCTAGAAATCAGGGGGTGAAAAAAATCCAAGAAAAGAAAGATTTCAATTGGGCTGCATCTGGACATCTGGGCCTTCGAACTATCCTGCTGGGCCTTTTGACTCGTACAATTTCAGCCCACTCCAAAATAGGAAAGTTCGGATTTATCTAAAAAAACAGGAAAGTCCTATGCTTCGCAAAAAGACAAAACAAGGAGATTCAACATATAAGTTTGTTTACGTAAAAATAAATATTTAATTTATCCTTTTGCAATAGCTCAGAGTGAAATACAATGTTTATTGTCTGCAAAATAATCAAGATATCACATGTTTCTTGTACGGGGAGGCTGACATCAGGGACCCATGAGCCAGCAGCGTCGTCAACGTTTTAAAGGCGGCAGGGGATGAAAAAAAACCAAAAATCAGTTGGTAAAAAAATCGAAGAAAAGAAAACATTTATCGTTCTGAGAGGATGGCATGCGGGACCCATGAGGCAGCATCCTCAACGTTTATTGTTTATAGAGGCTGACATGTGGGACCCGTGAGCCAGCAGCCTCTCGACAACGTTTTAAAGGCAGCAGGAGATCGAAAGGAAAAAATAAGACAAAAATCAGTTGGTAAAAAAAATCCAAGTAAAGAAATATTTACCGTTCTGAGAGGATGACATGCGGGGCCCATGAGGCAGCAGCATCCTCAACGATTCCAAGGCGGCAGGGGATCAAAAGAAAAAAAAGGAAATAGCCAGAAATTAATTAGGGGTCAAAAATAAATCCACCAAAGGAAACTTTTATTGTTCATAGAGGATGACATGTGGGACCGACCTGCCAACAGCGTCCTCATCGTTTCAAAGGGGCAGGGGATCAAAAGAAAAAAGGCAAATAGCCAGAAATTAGGGGTCAAAAAATAACTCCAATAAAGGAAACTTTTATTGTTCGTAGAGGATGACATGCGGGACCCATGAGCCAGCAGCTTAGTCAACGTTCAAAGGCGGCATGAGATCGAAAGAAAAAGGCACGTGATAAAATATCAGGAGCCAAAGATAATCCAAGAAAAGAAACTTTATTGTACATAGAGAATGACATGTGGGTCCCATTTTGCAGCAGCGGTCCCAACGTTTCAAATGCGGCTTGAGATCAAAAGAAAAAAGAAAGTAGCCAGAAATTAGGGGGTAAAAAAAACTCCAAGAAAGGAAAGTTTTATCGTTCATACAGGCTGACATGTGGGACCTATGAGCCAGCGAAGTCCTCAACGTTTCAAAGGCGGCAGGGGATCAAAAGAAAAAGGAAATAGCCAAAAATCAGAGGGGGAAAAAAACCAAGAAAATGAACTTTTATAGTACATAGAGGATGACATGCGGCTCCCATGAGCCTGCAGGTTCCTAAACGATTCAAAAGTGGCATGAGATCGAAAGAAAAAGGCAAGTGACCAAATATCAGGATCCAAAAATAATTCAAGAAAAGAAACTTGATTGTACATAGAGGATGACATGCGGGTCCCATTTAGCAGCAGCGGTATCACCGTTTGAGAGGCTGCACGGGATCGAAAGAAAAAAGGCAAGTGACCAAATATCAGGATCCAAAAATAATTCAAGAAAAGAAAGTTTTATAGTACAAAGAGGATGACATGCGGGTCCCATTTAGCAGCAGCGGTCTCACCGTTTGAGAGGCGGCATGGGATCGAAAGAAAGAGGTAAGTGACCAAATATGAGGTGCCAAAAAAATCAAAGAAAATAAAGTTTTATAGTACATAGAGGATGACATGCGGGTCCCATTTAGCAGCAGCGGTATCACCGTTTGAGAGGCGGCAGGGGATCGAAAGAAAAAGGTAAGTGACCAAATATGAGGTGCCAAAAAAAATCCAAGAAAAGAAAGTTTTATAGTACATAGAGAATGACATGCGGGTCCCATTTAGCAGCAACGGTATCACCGTTTGAGAGGCGGCAGGGGATCGAAAGAAAAAGGCAAGTGACCAAATTTGAGGTGCCAAAAAATCCAAGAAAAGAAAGTTTTATAGTACATAGAGGATGACATGCGGGTCCCATTTAGCAGCAGCGGTATCACCGTTTGAGAGGCGGCAGGGGATCGAAAGAAAAAGGCAAGTGACCAAATTTGAGGTGCCAAAAAAATCCAAGAAAAATAAATGTTTTATAGTACATAGAGGATGACATGCGGGTCCCATTTAGCAGCAGCGGTCTCAACGTTTGCAAGGCGGCAAGGGATCAAAAGAAAAAGGAAGTAGCCAGAAATCAGGGGGTCAAAAAAAATCCAAGAATAGAAAGAATTTTGGTTCATAGAGGATGACATGCGGGACCCATGATCCTGCATCGTAAAAGGCTCGATCGGAGAGCTTTGAACGAGATGGCGCGATCGAGAAAAAAAACAATGCTAGAGAGGCTGCCATCTGGGCCCTACATCCCTCGGTGGTGCGGATTTGCGTTGACTCGGCCGGCGAACCTGAGAATTCGAGATGCACCACGTCCCGGGACACCATACGCAACGTTTTGGCCGTTTTCGTCGGGCTAGGTTGCCTCAAAAACGAGAAAAAAACGTTTTGACATGCACAACAGACAGACCCAAAATCGTCGGCCATGGTACACCAGCAACCACGGCGCGACTTCAACTTCGTCGGCCATGGCAACTTTTCTTGTAGTGCTTGTTGTTTACATAACACACATGTATCAATGTTTCGGTTAATACAATTATAGCATGAGATGTAAACATTTATCATGAACACAAAGATATAACAATAACTAATTTATTATTGCCTCTTGGGCATATCTCCAACAGTCTCCCACTTGCACTAGAGATATATTTGTAAAGATACACCTTGGCCTTCTGGTGCTTATCATGTTTTGCTCACGGGAGAGGTTTTAGTCAACGGATCTGACATGCTCAGAAACGTATGTATTTTTCAATTCATTTGCGTCTCAACGCATCACTCATTTTCCAAATGAGTCAGCACTAATTATATATGCTTAGTCCTCTGGTGGAACCTTAATCCCGCGGTCTGAAATATGTCACTAATATTGTCACACACAATATAGCTTCAAAGTTCTGACACTATCGGAACTACACCAAGTTCTCAAAGAACTCCTCGACTTAACATCCTCAGTCATTGTCAAAACAATGACATACTCTGCCTTTGTTTGTAGAATCCGTCACAATATTTAGAACTCATCTAAATCTAGCATAGTCTTCTTCTAGCTCATTGTGCTACCTTTTAAACAACACTTAGCCTAATTGAGATTGAAATTTTTATTTTTATATGAGACCAAACTAATATCGGTGCAACAGCTTACAGCGATTTGTTTGTCATTACCCCATACAAAACTATATATATATCCTTGGTTCTTCTAAAGCACTCAGGGATATTCTTACTTTTGTCCAATGATCATCACATGAATCATTCTGGTATATGCTCATAACTCTTTAGAGCATAGGACATCTGATTGTGTACATATTATTTGTGATCTAAAATCACTCATGTGTTTTTACTCATTGAGTGTCAAATACACTCAAGTCTTGTTTAAACTTTCACATGGAAAAGAACACCTTCTTAATAGTTTTATATTGAACTACTTCAATATTCATTCTATGTACTTTAACTTAAACTTATTATGTGTTTCAATCTATCTTCATAGATCTCGACACTAAATATGTTTCAGTTCATATCCTTTCATTGAAGTTAATTCTCAATGAAATCTTCTAATCACATCAAGTACATGATTACATTATTTATAATCAATGATATGTCATCTACACAAAGTATTATAAATATGTCTCAACGCTCCCACTTAATTTCTTGCAAATGCAAGCATCTCCATCGTTTCTGATGAAATCAAAACTCTTTGACTATTTCATCCGGTGAAGATTCCAACTCCGCGATACTCACTTCATCCAATTGAAGTTCGTATACCTATCTAGTATTCCACGGACCAGCAAAACTCTTGGTTTGTATCTAGTATACATCCTTCATACACACTTCTGGTAAGGAATGTATTTCTGCCATCCTACTATCATATCTCATAAAAGATATATGTAGCGATTACTAGAATAATCCGCATAGACTATAAGCATTGCTACGAAAGATCTAATCTTATCGTAGTCAACTCTTTGAACTTTGTCGTAAACAACTTTTTGAAAAGTCGAGCTTCTTCAAGGATATTCCATCCAAGTCCATCAATTTTATAGATCCATTTACTTTAAAACAGTATTCACCTATCTTGGATTTCATGGCGCATAGCCATTTTAACGGAGTCAGGGCCCATCATAACTTCTTTGTATGTAGTTGGTTTATCATTGTTCAAAATCAATCCTTTGTCCCCAAATCATTTATTTGATCACAAAGTAAACCATACCTACAAGGTTCAATGGGTACTTCGATCTCCATGACTATAACTCTTTTGTAGACATGGGAGCTATGATCATCGTGGCCGCTTCTGGAACCATTTCCGATGCTGCGCTACTCTGATCATCATGCTCAGGTTCATAAACCTTATCAAGTTCCACTGTCCTCCCACTCAAAAACTTCGCTAGAAACAATTTCTTGGAAATAAGTAAGAAACATCGACAAACACTTTTGTCTTTGTCTCCATAGTGGAAAGAATTCCCAATCAATTCTCTGGGATAACCAACAAACACATTCATCCGATTTTGGTTGTAAACTTATTTACTTATGCTATGCATACCAAAATTTAAGAAATGACTATTAGGGTTTATCCCCATGCCATAACTCGTATGGTGTCATTTCAACGGATTATGATGATGCTCTATTCAGTGAAAAAGCGATAGTCTCTAAAGCATAATCCACAAAAATATAATGGCATCATTTTATATTATCTCATCATTAACCCAACAAGGTTTGGATACGTCTCTTGGAAACTCCATCATCACCATGATACTCCAAGAAACATGAGTTGTAGAACAATTTCATAACTCTCTTAGATGTTCGCTAAAACTCGTAATTCAAATATTTCCACCATGATCCAATCATAGATATTTGACTTTTCTATTACGATGATTTCCAATTCATGCTGAAATTTATTTGAATCCATTCAAATGTTTCAAACTTCTTCCTTATCGAATATATCCACATATATATACTCAATTCATTGTTGGAATTTTTCATGAAGTAGAAGAATCTCCCGCACACAACTATGCCCAGGGAACCACATACATCATCATGTATGTTTCTACTAAGTTAGTTGCCCGTTCAACTCTTGGTCTATGAACGGTATTTCAGTCATTCTCTTTAGAAGAGATTTGCAAGCGCCAAACGATTCAAAAGTCAAATGACTCCAAAAATCCATTTGCATGGAGTTCCCTCATGCGTTCCTTTCTAACATGACCTAAATGGCGGTTCCACTAATAAGTGGAATTCACATCATTTGCCTTATGGCATTTTAGCGTCAGTGTTATGCATGTGTGCTTCACCATAAAGATTTATAATAACTTATCCATCGTACATGGAATACTATCATAATTTGAACAACTCATTGTCTTCATTTGACTAGAACAAAACAACAATTATAAAGTTCTTTATTATAAATCTGAAGGGCTAGGTAGAATGCCAACGACGAACACAACAACACTTTATTTTGTTCCAGACGTGCATTCCTACCATATTCCTTGTCAATCACTTAGGCCATTGTATTCTTGTATTGCGTTGTTTTGTATGACACTTCATACCAACCAATATGGTACAACTACCCAAGAATTTCATTGTGCGACCAAACAAGGAATACATTCATAACATGTATATTATCTATATACACCTGAGCTAGACTTTCTAGTCTTTTCTTTCTTTCTGCCAAAACCTTTTGTAGCTTTCCTCATTCTCAGAAAACACCTCACCTTCAATAACTTCTAGGTTTGTTGGTCAAACACCAATAACCTTGAGGTTCTTACCTTGAAGTTTATCATCACATGACAAGTGTTCCGGATTTCACTATTAGTAACCTTTTAATATGATCAACAATTTCACTCATAATTTTTATCCATCAAATCATGATGTCTTTCCGAGACCATGTCTGTACATGCTAGGCTCGTAAAGTTTTAACCTTAGTATTCGCATGTGCAAATCTGGCTTGCACCCGTTGTATACACACGTAGAATCTATAACACCCGATCATCACGTGATGCTTCGAAACGACGAGTCTTAGCAACGGTACATACTAAGGACGATCACTTCATGGATATGCGAATATCGTTAGTGCCCAACTAGTTGGAGGATCGGGACGCCTAGCATCTTCAAACTTCGTACATTCCCATAAAACTTATGAGTTTATGTAGTCTCACTAGATTATATTCTATCATCTTGCAATAAGGTCTTAGATATCACATATATATCATACCTTGCTTATTTTTGAAAACAAAATTTCCAGCTCCTTACTTTTCAAACGGATTTGAACTTCAAATTTCACAGAGACAAGATGATTTTAGGTACTAATTGAAACCATTGCTCTTCGAATCAGCAACGTGAGGTTTACTAAAAGTTTGCAATAGGACTTAATCATATCTTGATTCTTTAACAATACAGTACCAGCCCGTAAAGTTACTTGTCAGACTTAACAGTATTTCTATCTCAATTACAAGACTAGCGCATGGTAGATAACGGATGCCAATTCTACAAATTTAATTCAAAATACTATTCAGACTATGTTCATGATAATTATTTCATGTTTTAATCTAATTACTAATGAACTCCCACTTAATACAACATCCCTCATAGTTTTTTAGTGGCACACGATCCATATCCACTACACCAAAACCGATCATCACGTGAGATGATGTAGCTTCAATGGTGAACATCAACATGTTGATCATATCATCCATATGACTCGTGTTCAACCTTTCGGTTTCCTGTGTTCCGAGGCCATGTATGTACATGCTAGGCTCGCCAAGCAAACCCAAGTATTTCCGCGCGTGCAACATGGCTTACACCCGTTGTATGTGAACGTAGAATCTATCACATCCGATCATCACGAGATGCTTCGAAACGACGAACTGTAGCAATGGTGCATACGAGGGGAGAACACTTTATTATCTTGATATTAATGTGAGGGATCATCTTATAATGCTACCGTCGCGATCTAAGCAAGATAAGATGCATAAAGGATTGACATCACATGCAATTCATAATATGTGATATGATATGGCCTTTCTTCTTGTGCTTTTGATCTCCATCTCCAAAGCACATGAGCATGATCACCATCATCACCAGCATTGCACCAAGGTCCATGGCGCCGCTTCATGGTTGTCCATCACTTATAGCTACTATGACAACTACTTGAAATAAAGCTATTACATGATGAATAGACACGCGGGTCTTAACAAATTTAAAGACAACCATTAGGCTCCTGCCGGTTGCCATAATACAATAATGAACATCTCATACATCAAATATAATCATCATCACATCATGGCCATATCACATCACCAAACCCTGCAAAAACAAGTTAGACGCTTCTAATTTGGTTTGCATATTTTACGTGGTTTAGGGTTTTCGAGTAAGATCCAATCTGATGAGGACATCCCTACCTCACTACTACCTCCGTCATTGCAAGCTGAAGATGAACCTGCTGTGAAGCTCAAGTCCAATGAAGTTCGGATTGGACCAATTACAAGGGCTCGTGCGAAGCTACTTAAACAACAGGTGAACTTGTTTCTAAACGGTACTTTGATTGATGAGAACTTTATACTGCCTAAGTCCTATTACTTGTGTATCATCAGGTATCAAGAGGAGACGAGCATCGCACGAGGAGAGGAGCAGCTGGACATGAAGACGGACGTCAAGATGGCCGTGAAGATGGACATGGAGCTGGACATGAAGATATCTCATGAACGCGCGACGGAGGAGCGGGAGGCATGCGCGAGAGGAGAAGACGACGTCCAGGCCGGTCCAGAACCCGGTCAGACCGGCCCCCAGACCGGACCGCCCGGTCCCTGGCCCGGTCGACCGGGCGGCAACCGGCCGCCAACCGGATGAGTTTTCTCGTACCGAACAAAAACCGGAAAGTTGCGAAGTTTCCGGTTACCGCCCGGTTGACCGGACCACAGGCCGGCCCGCCCGGTCCACAGCCCGGTCGACCGGATTTCAGACCGGATTCGTCCGAGTCTGTCTCGACCAGATCTATTCTGGGTCGGTTTTCTTTGTATCTTTTCGACCAGAACTTGTCCCAGACGCCTATATAAGTGCCCAGGACGCCCCCCTAGCTGCTTTAGACCACGTTTAAGATAAACCCTAGTTCTTAGATTTTTGCTCTGCAAAACTATTGAATTCCCTACACCATATTGCTTGATATTGTGTAGATCCTGATAAAGTCTTGTGTGATCTGCTGTTCCATTGGGAATTAGACGATTGCAACTTACCGCTTCGTGGTTGGCGGCTACGTGCGCAAGTGTGTGGAGTTGCGAATATCTTGCAGGGTTGAGAGCTATTGCATTGGCGACAGGGACCAATCGAGAGATCTCGTTGCGTCATACAAGTTATCATCCACTACATCGTCGTGTTCCTCCGCTGCTATCATCCCGTGATCATCATCACCACCGTTGCTTACTGAGAAGATCGGGCCACCCCTTATCATCTTGGTATCAGATTTCCAGTTTTCCTCGGTAAGCCATCCACAATCCACCCCATAGTTGAGTTGTGAGTGTTTTCCTATCCAGAAAAAGCCAAAAAAAATTAGGGTTAGGGTTTGCCATAGCCTTAGATTGCACTAATTTCAAGTTTTAGTTGCTTTTCGTAGTTGTTTTTGCGTATCTTTGTCTATCATCTAGTTGTTAGGGTTTGAGTCTCTACTTTCATCTAGTTTTAGTTTTTGTTACTCCGAGTCCACATAGCGTACAGTGTGCTTTTCCCAACCATAGCCACAGCCTATCGATCTACGTGACTAGGAACTTCCCCAGAAGAGACTAGTTTTACCGCTCGTCAGGCTGCTTATTAGGGTTTGGTGCTTTGCATATTTTGTTGGCCGTGTTATCAAGGAGTTGAGTCAAAAAAAAAAGAGAAAATTGAAAAGAAGCAAAAAGAGCTACATAGCTGCGTGTGTTACAACAAGAAAAATCCAAAAAGAAGTGAAGTGCTAGTTGAATCAAGTGAAGGCCTAAGTTTACTTTTCTGCACCTGTAGTTGAGCAATCTTGTGCCTGTCTCGTTGAGCTTTGCTAGCGTCTCTCGTGTGCATTGCAACCTTTTCCCACATATAGTTGCATTGCCCCATTATATCGCCTTGTGTGAGTATCATTGGTTATCTACGGTCAGCGCTAGAGCTTGTTATTGGTGCAAATAGGTAGCCTACCTACAGCCCCACATATATCCTGCTTTACCGTGTGATTTGTTCTTATACCCTTGATATTCGCTTCGCTACATCCGTGCACTAGTTGTTACTACAAGTGGTAAGCAACACTAATTTACTTTGGAACGGTAAGATCTCCTTTTCTTATCAGTTTTTGAGTGAGTTGTGAGGGTACTACCATATATTCTTGATTTAAGTGCACTAACCTACTAACCATGTCTGCTAGTGATGAGAAAATTGTTAACCAGGAGAACAAGAACTCCGCGGATTTGATGACATGGAGGGAGTATGAGGCTCTTCGTAATGAGATGCGACGTGAATTCCGCGCTCAGGATGATGAGCTTAAAGGGATGGTCCAAGAGATCTCCCAAAAGCTGGATGCTACTAATGAGACCGTCACGGCAATGCAAGATCAAATGACGGATATTCAACGCACTCTTCGGACTTTGACAGTGTCAGTTGAGAATCTTAATCAACATCGACAACAACATGAAGATGCTGATGAAGCCCCTGGTCGTGGCGATCGTGCTCGCGGTTGGGCTCCACTTGGCCGCAATGGTCGTGGACAAGATGAGGAAGATGGATTGGGTAAGCCCAAATTTTCTATTCCCAAGTTTGAAGGAGGTGCTGATGTTGAAGAATACCTCACTTGGGAGCTCAAGATTGAAAAGTTGTGGAATCTACATCCGCACTACACTGAAGATAGAAAGATCAAGCTTGCTTCTTCTGAATTTGATGGCTATGCATTGCGTTGGTGGGATGCTTTTGTTCGTAATCGTGAAGAGGATGGTGAACAACCTATACGCACATGGCTTGCTATGAAGGAGGCGATGACTTCTCGCTTTGTGCCTACAAATTACTTGCGGAATATATATGATAAGCTGACTCTATTGAGACAAGGTGTGAAGACTGTCGATGAATACTACATGGAGATGGAGATGCTAATGCAGCGTGGCCGTGGCCGTGTCCGTGAGTCTCTTGAGATGACAATGCAGCGTTTTCTGAATGGTTTGAAGTATGATATCAAAGGCATTGTTCGTCACTACAGTTACACCAATATGAATCAATTGTTACATCATGCAAGAGAAGCTGAATCACAGTTGGCTGACGAAGCAAAGATCAAAGGAAGAGCTACAGGAGCTGGGCGTTACACACCCCGCGCAGCCCCATCTACGGCGCCGGCGCCTTCGACGCGCTCCGCCCCTTACTCTACTCAGCCTAGTAAGCCGGTCTCCAATGTGTCTAACACAAAGAAGTCCGAATCTGCTGCAAGTACGAGTGGCTCTAATGTGTCTACTGCGCGTAACCGTGATATGGTTTGTCACACATGTGGTGGCAAAGGTCACTTCAAGAGAGATTGTCCTAACCGTAAAGTCATGATTATCAATGAGGACAATGAGTATGAGACTGGAGATGATGTTGATCCAAATGCTCCAGAAGATAATGACTATGACACTGATGGTGAAGATGCATATCTGTCTGATGCTCGCACCATTGTTGTGTCGCAGCGTGCTCTTAATGTGTTGCCTAGTGCATCTACTCAGCGCTGCAATTTGTTCCAAACAAAAGCTTTAGTTGGTCCTGACAAGGCTTGCAAGGTCATTGTTGATGGCGGGAGTTGCCGCAATTTAGCAAGCAAGGAGTTGTGTACCAAGCTGAAGTTGAAGTATCTACCGCACCCGCATCCATACTATATTCAGTGGTTGAGCGACAATGGTGAAATGAAGGTAAACCACATGGTGCGTGTTGAATTTGCTATTGGACCGTATAAGGATTGCATTGATTTTGATGTGGTTCCTATGATGGTGTGTCACCTACTATTGGGTCGGCCTTGGCTCTATGACCGTTCTGTGCAACACAATGGCCGTGCCAATACATATCACTTGGAGTTCAAGGGCAAGAAAATCAACTTACAGCCTATGACACTGATGTCTACGTTCCCCCTCCTTTCCTGTAGACAGTGTTGGGCCTCCAAGAGCAGAGGTTTGTAGAACAGCAGCAAGTTTTCCCTTAAGTGGATCACCCAAGGTTTATCGAACTCAGGGAGGAAGAGGTCAAAGATATCCCTCTCATGCAACCCTGCAACCACAAAGCAAGAAGTCTCTTGTGTCCCCAACACACCTAATAGGTGCACTAGTTCGGCGAAGAGATAGTGAAATACAGGTGGTATGAATATATATGAGCAGTAGCAACGGTGCCAGAAAATAGCTTGCTGGCGTGTAGTTGATGGTGGTAGTATTGCAGCAGTAGTAACACAGTGAAACAGTAAACAAGCAGTAGTAACGCAGCAGTATTTAGGAACAAGGCCTAGGGATTAGACTTTCACTAGTGGACACTCTCAACATTGATCACATAACAGAATAGATAAATGCATACTCTACACTTTTGTTGGATGATGAACACATTGCGTAGGATTACACGAACCCTCAATGCCGGAGTTAACAAGCTCCACAATTTGTTCATATTTAAGTAACCTTATAGTGTAAGATAGATCAAAAGACTAAACCAAGTACTAACATAGCATGCACACTGTCACCTTCATGCATATGTAGGAGGCATAGATCACATCAATATTATCATAGCAATAGTTAACTTCGCAATCTACAAGAGATCATGATCATAGCATAAACCAAGTACTAACACGGTGCACACACTGTCACCTTTACACACGTGCAGGAGGAATAGGACTACTTTAATAACTTTGCTAGAGTAGCACATAGATAGTAGTGATACAAAACTCATATGAATCTCAATCATGTAAAGCAGCTCATGAGATTATTGTATTGAGGTACATGGAAGAGAGATGAACCACATAGCTACCGGTACAGCCCCGAGCCTCGATGGAGAACTACTCCCTCCTCATGGGAGCAGCAGCGGTGATGAAGATGGCGGTGGAGATGGCAGCGGTGTCGATGGAGAAGCCTTCCGGGGGCACTTCCCCGCTCCGGCAGCGTGCTGGAACAGAGATCCTGTCCCCCAGATCTTGTCTTCGCGATGGCGGCGTCTCTGGAAGGTTTCTGTGGGTTTCATCGAACGCCTCAGGGTTTTCGCGACGGAGGCTTTAAATAGGCGAAGAGGCGGTGCAGGAGGGCTTCTGGGGGGCCCACACCATAGGGTGGCGCGGCCCCCCGTCTGGCCGCGCCAGGGTGTGGTGTGGGGCCCCCAGGGCTCCCCTCTGGCGGCTCTCGGGTGTTCTGGATGGTTCCGGGAAAAATAGGAATCTGGGCGTTGATTTCGTCCGATTCCGAGAATATTTCGTTACTAGGATTTCTGAAACCAAAAACAGCAGAAAACAGGAACTGGCACTTCGGCATCTTGTTAATAGGTTAGTTCCAGAAAATGCACAAATATGACATAAAGTGTGCATATAACATGTAGAAATCATCAATAATGTGGCATGGAACATAAGAAATTATCGATACGTCGGAGACGTATCAGCATCCCCAAGCTTAGTTCTGCTCGTCCCGAGCAGGTAAAACGATAACACAGATAATTTCTGGAGTGACATGCCATCATAATCTTGATCATACTATTTGTAAAGCATATGTAGTGAATGCAGCGATCAAAACAATGTATATGACATGAGTAAACAAGTGAATCATATAGCAAAGACTTTTCATAAATAGCACTTCAAGACAAGCATCAATAAGTCTTGCATAAGAGTTAACTCATAAAGCAACAATTCATAGTAAAAGCATTGAAGCAACACAAAAGAAGATTAAGTTTCAGCGGTTGCTTTCAACTTGTAACATGTATATCTCATGGATATTGTCAACATAGAGTAATATAATAAGTGCAATAAGCAAGTATGTAGGAATCAATGCACAGTTCACACAAGTGTTTGCTTCTTGAGGTGGAGAGAAATAGGTGAACTGACTCAACATTGAAAGTAAAAGAATGGTCCTCCAAGAGGAAAAGCATCGATTGCTATATTTGTGCTAGAGCTTTTATTTTGAAAACATAAAGAGAGCATAAAAATAAAGTTTTGAGAGGTGTATGTTGTTGTCAACGAATGGTAGCGGGTACTCTAACCCCCTTGCCAGACAAACCTTCAAAGAGCGGCTCCCATTTTATTTTATGTTTGGGTGGCACTCCTTCCAACCTTTCTTTCACAAACCATGGCTAACCGAATCCTCGGGTGCCTGCCAACAATCTCATACCATAAAGGAGTGCCTTTTTATTTTAGTTTTATTATGATGACACTCCTCCCAACCTTTGCTTACACAAGCCATGGCTAACCGAATCCTTCGGGTGCCGTCCAACAATCACATACCATGGAGGAGTGTCTATTTTTGTTAATTAATTTGGGACTAGGAATCCCATTGCCAGCTCTTTTTGCAAAGTTATTGGATAAGCGGATGAAGCCACTAGTCCATTGGTGAAAGTTGCCCAACAAGATTGAAAGATAAACACCACATACTTCCTCATGAGCTATAAAACATTGACACAAATCAGAGGTGATAAATTTTCAATTGTTTAAAGGTAGCACTCAAGCAATTTACTTTGGAATGGCGGAAAATACCATGTAGTAGATAGGTATGGTGGACACAAATGGCATAGTGGTTGGCTCAAGTATTTGGATGCATGAGAAGTATTCCCTCTCGATACAAGGTTTAGGCTAGCAAGGTTGTTTGAAGCAAACACAAGCACGAACTAGTACAGCAAAACTCACATAAAAGACATATTACAAGCATTATAAGACTCTACACCGTCTTCCTTGTTGTTCAAACTCAATACTAGAAATTATCTAGACCTTAGAGAAACCAAATATGCAAACCAAATTTTAGCATGCTCTATGTATTTCTTCATTAATAGGTGCAAAGTATATGATGTAAGAGCTTAAACATGAGCACAACAATTGCCAAGTATCACATTACCCAAGACATTATAGCAATTACTACATGTATCATTTTCCAATTCCAACCATATAACAATTTAACGAAGAAGAAACTTCGCCATGAATACTATGAGTAGAAACTAAGGACATACTTGTCCATATGCTACAGCGGAGCGTGTCTCTCTCCCACACAAGCATGATGTAATCCAATTTATTCAAACACAAACAAAAACAAAAGCAAACAGACGCTCCAAGTAAAGTACATAAGATGTGACTGAATAAAAATATAGTTTCAGGGGAGGAACCTGATAATGTTGTCGATGAAGAAGGGGATGCCTTGGGCATCCCCAAGCTTAGATGCTTGAGTCTTCTTGAAATATGCAGGGATGAACCACCGGGGCATCCCCAAGCTTAGACTTTTTCACTCTTCTTGATCATAGTATATCATCCTCCTCTCTTGACCCTTGAAAACTTCCTTCACACCAAACTCGAAACAAACTCATTAGAGGGTTAGTGCATAATCAAAAACTCACATGTTCAGAGGTGACACAATCATTCTTAACACTTCTGGACATTGCTCAAAGCTACTGGAAGGTAATGGAACAAAGAAATTCATCCAACATAGCAAAAGAGGCAATGCGAAATAAAAGGCAGAATCTGTCAAAACAGAACAGTTCGTATTGACGAATTTTAAAATGGCACCAGACTTGCTCAAATGAAAATGCTCAAATTGAATGAAAGTTGCGTGCATATCTGAGGATCACTCACGTAAATTGGCATAATTTTCTGAGTTACCTACAGAGAATTTTGCCCAGATTCGTGACAGTAAGAAAACAGTTTCTGCGCAGTAATCCAAATCTAGTATTGACTTTACTATCAAAGACTTTACTTGGCACAACAAAACACAAAACTAAGATAAGGAGAGGTTGCTACAGTAGTAAACAACTTCCAAGACACAAATATAAAACAAAGTACTGTAGCAAAATAACACATGGGTTATCTCCCAAGAAGTTCTTTTCTTTATAGCCATTAAGATGGGCTCAGCAGTTTTAATGATGCACTCGCAAGAAATAGTATTTGAAGCAAAAGAGAGCATCAAGAAGCAAATTCAAAACACATTTAAGTCTAACATGCTTCCTATGCATAGGAATCTTGTAAATAAACAAGTTCATGAAAAGCAAAGTAACAAGCATAGGAAGATAAAACAAGTATAGCTTCAAAAATTTCAGCACATAGAGAGGTGTTTTAGTAACATGAAAATTTCTACAACCATATTTTCCTCTCTCATAATAACTTTCAGTAGTGTCATGAGCAAACTCAACAATATAACTATCACATAAAGCATTCTTATCATGAGTCTCATGCATAAAATTATTACTACTCCCAACATAAGCATAGTTATTCTTATTAATTGTAGTAGGAGCAAATTCAACAAAGTAGCTATCATTATTATTCTCATCAAGTGTAGGAGGCATAGTATTATCATCATAAAAATTACTCTCCATAGTAGGCGGCACTAAAAGACCAATATCATTATAATCATCATAAATAGGAGGCAAAGTATCATCAAAGAAAATTTTCTCCTCAATGCTTGGGGGACTAAAAATATCATGCTCATCAAAGCCAGCTTCCCCAAGCTTAGAATTTTCCATATCATTAGCAACAATGGTGTTCAAAGCGTTCATACTAATATCATTGCTACTAGCATGCAAATAAGATTCCATGGGTTTTTTAATTTTCGCATTAAACCATTCATGTCTTGACTCAGGAAATAGAATAAAAAGCTCACAGATGTTGTCCATTATGCCTTACTAGTGTAAACAAGAAACAAAAAGTTGCAATTGCAGGATCTAAAGGAAATAGCTTTGAGTACTTACAACGCCGGAAAATGGCTTAGTAGCCGAGATACGGAGTGTGAGTACCTTTTACCTTTCCTCCCCGGCAACGGCGCCAAAAAATAGCTTGATGTCTACGTTCCCCCTCCTTTCCTGTAGACAGTGTTGGGCCTCCAAGAGCAGAGGTTTGTAGAATAGCAGCAAGTTTTCCCTTAAGTGGATCACCCAAGGTTTATCGAACTCAGGGAGGAAGAGGTCAAAGATATCCCTCTCATGCAACCCTGCAACCACAAAGCAAGAAGTCTCTTGTGTCCCCAACACACCTAATAGGTGCACTAGTTCGGCGAAGAGATAGTGAAATACAGGTGGTATGAATATATATGAGCAGTAGCAACGGTGCCAGAAAATAGCTTGCTGGCGTGTAGTTGATGGTGGTAGTATTGCAGCAGTAGTAACACAGTGAAACAGTAAACAAGCAGTAGTAACGCAGCAGTATTTAGGAACAAGGCCTAGGGATTAGACTTTCACTAGTGGACACTCTCAACATTGATCACATAACAGAATAGATAAATGCATACTCTACACTTTTGTTGGATGATGAACACATTGCGTAGGATTACACGAACCCTCAATGCCAGAGTTAACAAGCTCCACAATTTGTTCATATTTAAGTAACCTTATAGTGTAAGATAGATCAAAAGACTAAACCAAGTACTAACGTAGCATGCACACTGTCACCTTCATGCATATGTAGGAGGCATAGATCACATCAATATTATCATAGCAATAGTTAACTTCGCAATCTACAAGAGATCATGATCATAGCATAAACCAAGTACTAACACGGTGCACACACTGTCACCTTTACACACGTGCAGGAGGAATAGGACTACTTTAATAACTTTGCTAGAGTAGCACATAGATAGTAGTGATACAAAACTCATATGAATCTCAATCATGTAAAGCAGCTCATGAGATTATTGTATTGAGGTACATGGAAGAGAGATGAACCACATAGCTACCGATACAGCCCCGAGCCTCGATGGAGAACTACTCCCTCCTCATGGGAGCAGCAGCGGTGATGAAGATGGCGGTGGAGATGGCAGCGGTGTCGATGGAGAAGCCTTCCGGGGGCACTTCCCCGCTCCGGCAGCGTGCCGGAACAGAGATCCTGTCCCCCAGATCTTGGCTTCGCGATGGCGGCGGCTCTGGAAGGTTTCTGTGGGTTTCGTCGAACGCCTCAGGGTTTTCGCGACAGAGGCTTTAAATAGGCGAAGAGGCGGCGCAGGAGGGCTTCTGGGGGGCCCACACCATAGGGTGGCGCGGCCCCCCCTCTGGCCGCGCCAGGGTGTGGTGTGGGGCCCCCAGGGCTCCCCTCTGGCGGCTCTCGGGTGTTCTGGATGGTTCCGGGAAAAATAGGAATCTGGGCGTTGACTTCGTCCGATTCCGAGAATATTTCGTTACTAGGATTTCTGAAACCAAAAACAGCAGAAAACAGGAACTGGCACTTCGGCATCTTGTTAATAGGTTAGTTCCAGAAAATGCACGAATATGACATAAAGTGTGCATATAACATGTAGAAATCATCAATAATGTGGCATGGAACATAAGAAATTATCGATACGTCGGAGACGTATCAGACACCACAGCAAATTGTCAATGAGTCTCGTCAGAAAGTTGAAGTGAACTTGGAAGATGTCCCTTTAGATAGGCAAGAGAATTGTAATGTTGTGAGTGATATAACGAAAAGTGAGAGAGTGAATTCCTTAGTCTCATTAGCCACCAAAGAAGACATGAGAGAATTTAGTGAGGATCCTACAGCCATGCCTCTGGTGCTCTTATACAGGGGTACGGTTTTGGTTGCTAACGACATGACCCCTCTTCCTCTTGGTGTTTCTAATGTTTTGCAGGAATTTGGCGACGTGTTTCCGGATGAGGTACCCGCAGGACTTCCACCATTGCGCGGTATTGAGCATCAAATTGACTTGATTCCCGGAGCTTCGCTATCCAATCGGGCACCATATGGAACGAACCCCGAAGAAACGAAGGAGATACAGAAGCAAGTACAAGCGCTACTCGACAAAGGTTATATCCGCATAAGCCTTAGTCCTTGTGCTGTTCCTGTTATTCTAGTTCCTAAGAAAGATGGTACATGGCGTATGTGCGTAGATTGTAGAGCTATAAACAATATCACTATTCGATATTGTCACCCTATTCCCCGTTTAGAGGATATGTTAGATGAATTGAGTGGTGCTGCTGTGTTCTCTAAAATTGATTTGCGTAGTGGTTATCATCAAATTAGGATGAAAGAAGGGGATGAGTGGAAAACAGCCTTTAAAACAAAATTTGGTTTATATGAGTGGTTAGTAATACCTTTTGGTCTAACTAATGCACCTAGCACTTTCATGAGACTGATGAACCATGTTTTGCGTGAATTTATTGGCAAGTTTGTGGTTGTGTACTTTGATGACATATTAATCTACAGCCGCAATGAATCTGATCATACTATACATATTCGACATGTTTTGCAAGTGTTGCGTGATAATAAACTCTATGGTAATCTTGAGAAGTGCACGTTTTGCAAAGATAAGGTCATATTTCTGGGTTATGTTGTCTCTAAACATGGAGTAGAAGTAGATGTGTCTAAAATTGAAGCTATTCAAAATTGGCCTACTCCCATGAATGTGAGTCAAGTAAGAAGTTTTCATGGTCTAGCTGGGTTTTATAGAAGATTTGTGCCCAACTTTAGTACTATTGCTGCACCTTTTTTTTTTGAACATTTAACAGTAGGAAAGGCTCCTACTGTTTTTATATTAAATCACCCTCATGAGGGTGTAGTCATGAAGAATTTACATGGGAAGGAATTACAGGGGGATTACATGGGGGGCACTGAAAGAAATTACAAGTTATTAACAAAACTATGAATAAAGGGATGTAAAGACTCCTTAGTTCTATGAACTAGCAAGGAGAAGTCAGCTTTAAATCTATGCTTCCAAGAATCCACATGAGGAGGGACATTATTGAACAGAAAATTGTTTCTCTCCTTCCAAATGCTCCAGGCTGCAACAATAAATATTTCCATGAACATGGGCTGTGTCCACTGTGATCGTCCTTGTTCAATAATATGACATCTATCCCCAGTTTGTTGCCAAAAAAGGTTAAGGGTGGACCAGCATTCAGTACTAAATTGACAGTGAAAGAACAGATGCTCAATTGTTTCCTCAGGAGGAGAAATACACAGAAGGCAATTATATCCAGAATTCAGAATGTAGTGTCTTCGTCTCAACATGTTTCTAGTATTTAATCTGTCTGAGAGAATCAACCAGCAGAAGAACTTCATCTTAGGTACACATTTTGTCTTCCATAGCCAGGAAAATGTAATATGGGGTTGCAGATCTCTAAAGCAGTATTGGTAAAAGCTTTTTGATGAGTATATGTCAGAACCCCAGGCATAAGTCCATTTATCATTGCCATTAGTTACCATTTCAATATGAGTCACATCATTTTGTAGATTTCTTGTTTCTTCCAAGGCTTGAGGGGACAAAGGCAAATAAAAATTATCAGACAATCTGCTGGCAGTTAGGAAATCTTGTATTGACACATCTTCATTCCTAGCATAGGAGAATGCCCTGGGGTACATTTCTGAGTGAATTCCATCCTCCCAGTTGTCTTTCCAAAATAGTGCAGTGGAACCATCTCCAATTAAGATCTTTGTAATCCCTCTATAAATGGGAATCAATTGCTGCACCTTTGAATGACTTGACTAAAAAGGGTGTTATATTTGAGTGGGGCGCAGCCCAAGATCATGCTTTTGATGAACTTAAGAGATTGTTAACTTCTGCACCATTGCTTGCACTTCCTGATTTCAATAAGCAATTTGAGATTGAATGTGATGCTAGTGGTATTGGAATTGGTGGTGTGTTGATGCAAGAGGGTCGTCCAATTGCATATTTTTCTGAGAAACTGTCTGGTGCTAAGTTGAACTATCCTATCTATGATAAAGAATTGTATGCTTTAATTAGAGTTCTTGAGGTTTGGCAACATTACTTGTGGCCAAAAGAATTTATCATACATTCTGATCATGAAGCTTTGAAATACCTGAAAGCTCAGTCTACTTTGCATAAGTGTCTTGCTAAGTGGGTTGAGTTCATTGAGTCTTTTCCATACATTATTAAGCATAAGAAGGGAAAAGATAATATTGTTGCTGATGCTCTATCTAGGAAGAATATGCTATTAACTCAACTTGATGTTAAAATTCCTGGATTAGAAGTGCTATGTGATTTATATGCTACTGATCATGATTTTGCTGAACCATATCGCTTATGTGCTCTTGGTAAAGCATGGGACAAATATCACATACACGATGGGTTCTTGTTTAGAGCTAACAAACTATGTGTTCCAGAATCGTCTGTGCGTTTGCTCTTATTGCAGGAATCTCATGCTGGAGGTTTGATGGGTCACTTTGGGCGTGAGAAGACGCTACTCATGCTAGCTGACCACTTTTATTGGCCAAAGATGAGGCGGGACGTGGACAGGTATGTGAAGAGGTGCATTACTTGCAACAAGTCCAAGTCCAAGCTGAAGCCTCACGGTTTGTATACTCCTTTACCGGCACCTACTACACCTTGGGAAGATATTAGTATGGATTTTGTGTTGGGTTTGCCGCGTACTAAAAGAGGCCATGATTCTATATTTGTGGTAGTGGACAGATTTTCTAAAATGTCACACTTTATTGCCTGCCACAAAAGCGACGATGCGTCGCATATTGCTAACCTGTTTTTCAGGGAAATTGTTCGACTACATGGAGTCCCGAAGACTATTATTTCTGATCGTGACGTGAAGTTTATGAGCTACTTCTGGAAGACGCTGTGGGGAAAGCTAGGGACAAAGCTACTGTTCAGTACTACTTGTCATCCCCAAACTGATGGTCAAACTGAGGTGGTGAATAGAACATTGTCACAACTATTGAGATCCATGATCAAGAAGAACCTGAAGGAGTGGGAAGATTGTTTGCCGCATGTGGAGTTTGCTTATAACAGGGCGGTACATTCTACCACGGAGCTGTGTCCTTTTGAGGTGGTGTATGGTTTCAAACCCATTACTCCACTTGACTTGTTGCCTTTGCCCATACATGAGAGAGTTAATATGGAGGCATCCAAGAGGGCAGATTTTGTGCGAAAGATCCATGTGAAGACTAAAGAGTTGATAGAGAAGAAAGGCAAGAGCAATGCTGCAAGGATGAACAAGAAGCATAAGGAGATGTTGTTCAAGCCTGGTGATATGGTCTGGGTACGTTTTCGCAAGGATAGGTTCCCGAAGCTACGGAAGTCTAAGTTGAAGCCTCGTGGTGCTGGTCCTTACAAAGTGCTTGCCAAGATCAATGATAATGCATACTCGATAGATCTTCCAGTTGATGAGTTTGGTGTCAGTAATTCTTTCAATGTGGCTGATTTGACACCATATGACGGAGAAGACCTTGGAGCGTCGGGGTCGACGCCTTTTGAAGGGGGGGGAGATGATGAGGACATCCCTACCTCACTACTACCTCCGTCATTGCAAGCTGAAGATGAACCTGCTGTGAAGCTCAAGTCCAATGAAGTTCGGATTGGACCAATTACAAGGGCTCGTGCGAAGCTACTTAAACAACAGGTGAACTTGTTTCTAAACGGTACTTTGATTGATGAGAACTTTATACTGCCTAAGTCCTATTACTTATGTATCATCAGGTATCAAGAGGAGACGAGCATCGCACGAGGAGAGGAGCAGCTGGACATGAAGACGGACGTCAAGATGGCCGTGAAGATGGACATGGAGCTGGACATGAAGATATCTCATGAACGCGCGATGGAGGAGCGGGAGGCATGCGCGAGAGGAGAAGACGACGTCCAGGCCGGTCCAGAACCCGGTCAGACCGGCCCCCAGACCGGACCGCCCGGTCCCTGGCTCGGTCGACCGGTCGGCAACCGGCTGCCAACCGGATGAGTTTTCTCGTACCGGACAAAAACCGGAAAGTTGCGAAGTTTCCGGTTACCGCCCGGTTGACCGGACCACAGGCCGGCCCGCCCGGTCCACAGCCCGATCGACCGGATTCCAGACCGGATTCGTCCGAGTCTGTCTCGACCAGATCTATTCTGGGTCGGTTTTCTTTGTATCTTTTCGACCAGAACTTGTCTCGGACGCCTATATAAGTGCCCAGGACGCCCCCCTAGCTGCTTTAGACCACGTTTAAGATAAACCCTAGTTCTTAGTTGTTTGCTCTGCAAAACTATTGAATTCCCTACACCATATTGCTTGATATTGTGTAGATCCTGATAAAGTCTTGTGTGATCTGCTGTTCCATTGGGAATTAGACGATTGCAACTTACCGCTTCGTGGTTGGCGGCTACGTGCGCAAGTGTGTGGAGTTGCGAATATCTTGCAGGGTTGAGAGCTGTTGCATTGGCGACAGGGACCAATCGAGAGATCTCGTTGCGTCATACAAGTTATCATCCACTACATCGCCGTGTTCCTCCGCTGCTATCATCCCGTGATCATCATCACCACCGTTGCTTACTGAGAAGATCGGGCAACCCCTTATCACAATCTACCAACGGTGATACTAGTGTTGTCAACAGAAAGAGTAGATTGAATCTTCACTATGGTGGGAGAGACAAACACCCGCAAAGCCACTTATGCAATACAAGTTGCATGTCAAGCGTGGAGCAAGTCTCATGAGACGCGGTCATGTAAAGTTAGCCCGGGCCGCTTCATCCCACCATCCCGCAAGATGCAAAGTACACTAACTAAAAACAACAAGAGCACCAACGCCCACAAAACCATTGTGTTCTACTCGTGCAACAGATCTATGCATAGACACGGCTCTGATACCACTGATGGGTTCGTTGCATAGAAAACAAAAAAATTCTACCGTGAACAAGAACAAAACCAAGATCCAATCTAGGAAAAGCCAAGATCTAATCTATGAAGATCAAAGCAACGAGATGCATGTGAGACTAACCCTCGAAGATTTCCAAAGCCTACGAGATTAGATCTCGTTGTTGATGTAGTCGATCATCCTGTGCTGCAATCCGGCCGCACTTCCGTACTCGGTCGTGCGTACGGTGTCGATGAAGCCCATCCTCTCCCCGTTCCAGCGGGGCAGCGGAGGTGTGGTAGATCCCCTCGGAATCCCAGCAGCACGACGGCGTGGTGGTGGAGGTGGAGGAGAAATTCCTACAGGGCTTCGCCAAGCCTGCGCATGAAGGAGGGGGGAGAGAGGGGCGGCTAGGGCTTGGGGGGATGATGTGCTGCGCCCCAGCCCTCCCCTCCCTCTTATATAGGCGTGGGGGGCAGCCTTGGCCCCTCCTCCAAGCCCAAGGGTCGGCCAAAACAAGGGGGGGGGGGACTTCCCCCCCAAGTTAAGTCCCTATTTTCAAGGGATTTGATCTTATCCACTTGGTACAGCCACATGGGCCTTGGGGGGCTGGTGTGCATGGCCCATGTGGGCCTATGCGACCCCTCCGGTCCATGTTGGTCGTCCGGGATAGGTGGGCCCCACTATGGTACCCTCCGGAACCTTCTAGAACCTCCGGTACAATACCGAAAATTCCTGAACTTTTCCGGTAACCCTAAAAATGACTTCATATATATGAATCTTATTCTCCGTACCATTTCGGACCTCCTCGTGATGTCCTGGATCCCATCCGAGACTCCGAACAAACTTCGGTCTCCATCTCATATTCTGAATCTACTTATGCGACATCGAACCTTAACGCGTCACCCTACGGTTCGTGAACTATGCGGACATGATTGAGACTCCTCTACGACCAATAACCAATAGCGGGACCTGGAGATCCATAATGGCTCCCACACATTCAACGATAACTTAGTGATCGATTGAACCATTACATACGATACCGATTCCCTTTGTCACGCGATACTTTACTTGTCCGAGGTTCGATCATCGGTATCTCCATACCTAGTTCAACCTCGTTTTCGACAAGTACTCGTTACTCGTTACCATGGTATGTCATCTCTTGTGATCCAATCACATGCTTGCAAGCTAATCAGACGACATTCCATCGAGAGGGCCCAGAGTATATCTATCCCTCATCGGGATGGACAAATCCCACTATTGATCCATATGCCTCAACTCACACTTTCCGAATACTTAATCCCATCTTTATAACCACCCATTTACGCAATGGCGTTTGATGTAATCAAAGTACCCTTCCAGTGTAAGTGATTTACATGATCTCATCGTCGAAGGACTAGGTAATTATGTATCCAAAGCTTATAGCAAGTTGAACTTAATGGCTTGATCTCATGCTACGCTTATTTGGGTGTATGTCCATTATATCATTCACCCAATGACATAACCTTGTTATTAACAACATCCAATGTTCATGATCACGAAACCATGATCATCTATTAATCAACAAGCTAGTTATACAAGAGGCTTACTAGGGACTCCTTGTTGTTTACATAACACACATGTATCAATGTTTCGGTTAATACAATTACAGCATGGGATGTAAACATTTATCATGAACACAAAGATATAACAATAACTAATTTATTATTGCCTCTTGGGCATATCTCCAACAGGCAAACTATCATCAAAGAAAATTTTCTCCTCAAAACTTGGGGGACTAAAAATATCACAACCAGCTTCCCCAAGCTTAGACTTTTCCATAGAATTAAAAATAACAGTTTTCGAAGAATTCATGCTAAAAACATTGCTACAACTATTTTGCAAACAAAGTTCCATGGGTTTTTTAATTCTCTCTTCAAACACATCATGTCCTAATTCAAGATAAAGTTCATAAAGATCTCTAATTTTTTTGTTGTTTTCCATTAAGCCTAACTAGTTAAAATAAAAATAAGAAACAAAAAGATATAATTGCAGAATCTAAAGGAAATAGCTTCGAGCACTCACACACCGACAACAGTGCTAGGAAATAGCTTAGTAGTCGGAGGATGTGAATACCTTTTACCTTACCTCCCCGGCAACGGCGCCAGAAAATAGCTTGATGTCTACGTGTGCTTCTATCCTTGTAAACAGTGTTGGGCCTCGAAGAGCAGAGGTTTGTAGAACAGCAGCAAGTTTCCCTTAAGTGAATCACCCAAGGTTTATCGAACTCAGGGAGGTAGAGGTCAAAGATATCCCTCTCAAGCAACCCTGCAATTAATATACAAGAAGTCTCTTGTGTCCCCAACACACCTAATACACTTGTCAGATGTATAGGTGCACTAGTTCGGCGAAGAGATAGTGAAATACAAGTAATATGGATGATTATAAGTAGTAATTGCAATCTGAAATAAAAATGGCAGCAAGCGAACATGTAGCAGAACTTGTTGGAAACGGTGTTTCAATGCTTAGAAACAAGGTCTAGGGATCATACTTTCACTAGTGGACACTCTCAACACTGATCACATAATTGAATAAATAAATGCTACTCTCAAACACTCTCTTGTTGGATAACAAACACCATTCATTGTGTAGGGATGCAAAAGCACACCTCAAGCCGGAGTAAACAAGCTCCACAACGTCATAAAGGAATCACACACGATGCGCACACTGTCACCATCACACCGTGGAGAGTGACTCTGGAGTTCATATTAAAGTAACCTCTAGAGTGCATAATAGACAAGAGTAAAATCTACATATTCAACTAGATTACAAAGCTCATGATCACATAAAGATCACACCATGGGAGAGAGAGATGAACCACATAGCTACCGGTAGAGCCCTCAGCCTCGGGGGACAACTACTCCCTCCTCATCATGGGAGTCAGCAGCGGCGATGAAGATGGCGGTGGTGTCGATGGAGATGACTCCAGGGGCAATTCCCCGTCCCGGCAGCGTGCCGGAACAGAGATTATGTTCCTCGAAACTTGTGGTCGATGGCGGTGGCGCTGCGGAACTCTTCGTGGAAATTGGTTGGGTCCTCTAGGGTTTTCACGTCTGGGGCAATATATAGGCGAAGGGGCAGCGTCGGGGGAGCCAAGGGGCTCCCTCACCACACCTTGGCGCGGCAGTGGGGCCCCCACGCCGCCCTATGGTGTGGGCCCCCTGCTGACCTTCCTCGACTCTTCTTCGGTCTTCTGGAACACTCCGTGGAAAATAGGGCCGTGGGCTTTTATTTCGTCCAATTCTGAGAATATTTGTAAACCAACTTTTCTGAAATCAAAAACAGCAGAAAACAGGAACTGGCACTTCGGCATCTTGTTAATAGGTTAGTCCCGCAAAATGCATAAAAACATTATAAAGTGTGAATAAAACATGTAGGTATTTTCATAAAAGTAGCATGGAACATAAGAAATTATAGATACGTTGGAGACGTATCACCTATCATGATCAAGATCATCTTTATGCAATGCTACATGTTGTGTTTGTTGGGATCCGATAAATATTAAATACTATGTTTGAGATCGAATATATACTTGTCATATGTTATTTGTGATCTTGCATGCTCTCTGTTGCTAGTAGATGCTCTGGCACAATATGTGCTTGTGACTCCAAGAGGGAGTATTTATTCTCGATAGTGGGTTCATGCCTCTAGTAATCTGAAAGAGTGACAATAACTTCTAAGGTTGTAGATGTGTTGTTGCTACTATGGAGAGAACAAAAATGCTTTGTCTAAGGATAATTCTATTGTTTACTTTACACACATTGCTTAATGCGATAATCTATTGTTTGCAACTTAATACTTAAAGGGGTGCGGACGCTAACCAGAAGGCGGATTATTAGTCATAGACGTTGTTGGATTACAGTCTATGTATTATGTTGTAATGCCCAAATGAATCTCATAGTAATCATATTGTCATGTATGGTCTTTATTCGGTTAGTTGACCAGCTGTAATTGGTTCACCCAACATGTTATTTATCTGCATAGAGAGACACCCCTAGTGAACTGTGGATCCTGATCCTTTCTTTTACACTGATAAAATCATCTTGTTCTGTTTACTTACTGCAAACACAGTTCTCTTTAATTCCACTGCAAACAATTCCACACTATACGGTTAATCCTTTGTTTTCATCAAAATTAGTGAGATTGACAACCTCACTGTAAGTTGGGGCAAAGTATTTTGGTTGTGTTGTGTGCAGGTTCCACGTTGTTGCTGACGCCGGTAGTGTGCTCTGCCACAAGTCAGCTAGCAACACATTCAGAAGTCATTCCTTTCTCCTACTGGTCGATTAAACCTTGGTTTCTTACTGAGGCAGTGGAGGACCTATGTTGAAACAAAACTGGGCCATGGCCCGCCCATCTCAGCCCAATACACTGAAGAGTGGGAAGAAAAATTGGCACAAAATGCAAAAATATATGATCTTCTTTGGGCTGGCCCGCCCAACAATTGTGTTGTAGTTCCGCTACTGTACTGAGGGACTCATCATACCTTCCTCTTGGGGTTCCCCAACGGTGTGCATTTGCGCAAGATCAGCGCTACCATGACTCCATAGACACCACTCACCGGTGCTCCCATGGTCCCTCCGAAGACTCCTCCATAGCTTGGTCCTCCCATGCCTCCCATGTTGGCCATGACAGCCATGCCTCCCATATGCCTCCTCCAAACATGGCATGCCTCCCATGCCTCCCCCAAACATGCCAGTCGTGGGTGTGTTCGTGTTGGCCACCAACAATCTCTTTTTGGCCAACACTTCGTCCCAAGCAAGGTTGATGTACTCCTTTTGCCTTTCATCCAAGTTGGAAGTGTCCATCAAGAAGAGCTTCATCTCTTCCTCCACTAGGCGTAGGTGCTCCTCATTGGTTTGCTTCTTCTCCTCCAATGCCAACTTGCTCTCCTCTTTGGCGGCAAGCCTCTCCTCCAAAGCGGCTCTCCGAGCCTCCATAGCCTCTTTCTCCAAGTTTATTGCCACCTTCCTATCTTCATTTGCTTGCAACCTTGCATTTGCAATCCTATCCATAACAATCGCTATGTCATCATCTCCAGCCTTCTTCCCCTTCATATCTTTGGCGGCCTTCCTACCAAGCACATTCCTCCTTGCATTCGTAACTGAGTGACGAGTGGAGCTTCTTTTCTTGCCTTCGTCACTTGAGTGATGATCATCGATAATTGTTGTTTCACCGCTTGCATTGGTGTCCATGGTTGCTGCATCCAATTTCCTGCGGGCCTTCCACTTTTCTCCGTTCCCTAGCACTTCATAGAAAATTAACAATGATGCATCGTGAATAGCTTGCCAAGAATCTTGTTGCCTTTCATGTTCTTCTTTCCCACATCTCTAAGCAAGCCTTGAGCCATGGAGTTCTACAAAGCAAACAAAAGAGAATAAATGAGCCATATAGCACACCAATTGTCCGTAGAGATGATAAACAAAGTAGTAGAATTTCTTACCCTATCGATATCACTTGTGCCACTTGGGGTAATGACATCAACATTGGCTTGCAGGCCCGCCCACTTTTGACAATCGGTGTTAATGCCCGACCAACGAGACCGAAGAGAACGCACGCTCCGCTCGTTCCCACTTGTGTTGTTTGCATCGAAAGTACTCCTTCGTCCTCATTCAATAGGTCTCTCTTGTTTGATCGGAGCCAGTTGTTGGATCCATTCCAATTGTCAACTATGTCTTGCAAAGCAACTTGTCATCCGCTATGGTGTAGTTCGCCGACCGACGGTAGGGCGCGGTTCAATCATCCCTTCTCCTTCCTCATATTCTTCCTCTTCAACAATGTCATCATTCGCAAACGAAGATCCAACATTCATTGCCTCCATGAAAGCCGCGTCATCGACTCTACATTGCAGTCAAATTCATGGCTATCTGGCAATGTATGCATCTAAACTAAGATATAGATAAAAAGAAATGTCCTTTACCTCTCCGGCACTTCATCGAACACCATGTGCGCGCCGAAAGGGTTGGCGGACGGTGGCGGCGTATGATTGATTGATGGAGCCGGCAGCGGATGCTGCTGCATGCGCCGAGTAGCGGTCGCCTTCACTTTCTTCGGCGGCGACTTGTCTGCACCCGCCGCAGGCGACGGGCGTTTGGCCGCGGGCACCTTCCTATTGGGCGACGGCCACGCCTTGTGTAATGTCCCGAAAAATATTCCATATTAGATTTGTTGTTTTGTTTCTCGCGTCATCGTGACGTCATCATGCATATTTTTCTGGCATATTTTCAACCGCGAAAATTATTTTCCGAAAAACCCTAATTTGTTTTATTAAAATACCCGACGAATTATAAAGCCATCCCGCTCTTTTCTTAATTTCGAAAAATCAAATCCAAATCTATTTTCCGGTCCATTACTTTAACTAAAATGTTTTGCTAAAATTGTTTTATCGTTTGCTAAATAAAAGACGGCGAAAGCTGACAAAGTTTTGGCCCAAAACTAGCCCAAACCCACCTAACCCTTTGGCCTATTTAAGGGCAGCTCTCCCCTTCTTCCTCCTCCACAAACCCTAGCCCCTAAATCAGATCTAAGATCCCCTTCTTTTGCTCCAAAAATCCCCACCCAAAATCATCCTTCTTTTTCCTCCCCAAATTCTGTCCATATTTTCGTCATTCTTTTCGTCGCCGGCCGACACGCTCGCTGCCCCGCCTCGTTTGTCGTGCGCGCCTGCCGCTCCCGACCGTGGCCGCTCGAGACGGCCCACGCGTGCGTCGCCTGCAAGCCGCCACCAGCTCGACTCCCGCCCGCGCGTGCAGCCCGCGCCCCAGCCACTCGCCCGCGCCCGCTCTCGCCTCGTCGCGCGCGCGCATGCAGCGCCTGACCGCTTCTTTTCCCGCGCGCTGCCGAGCCGCTCGCTCCAACCGCTCAGCCCGCCACCTACACCGCCCTACGCGCGCCCACGCTCGCGCCAGCCCGCGTTTTGGTCGCACGCCACCACCTGCCCACTCCACGCGCCAGCCACCAAACAGCCACGCGCGGCCACTCCTTTTTCTTTCCGTGTTGCTCCAGCACAGCACCACATCGCCCGGCTGCTCTTCTTATTTTTTTCCCCCGCAGATCAGCAACAGCACTCAGTGCCGGCCGCATTCTTTTGCTCAATTCGTGTCCCGCGTTTTGGTCATCCGCCACGATGCTCGATAAAATACCCACATGATACGTTTCAAACGTATCTATAATTTCTTATGTTTCATGCTACTTTTATGATGATACTCACATGTTTTATACACATTATATGTCATTATTACGCATTTTCTGGCACTAACCTATTCACGAGATGCCGAAGAGCCAGTTGATGTTTTCTGCTGTTTTTGGTTTCAGAAATCCTAGTAAGGAAATATTCTCGGAATTGGACGAAATCAACGCCCAGGGTCCTATTTTTCCACGAAGCTTCCAGAAGACCGGGGGAGAGACGAAGTGGGGCCACGGGGCGCCGCCACACTAGGGCGGCGCGGCCTAGGGGGGCCGCGCCGCCCTAGTGTGTGGGCCCCCCGTGAGCCCTCCGACTCCGCCCTTCCGCCTAATTAGCCCTTCGTCGAAGATAGTTCCAGTACCGAGAGCCACGATACAGAAAACCTTCCAGAGACGCCGCCGCCGCCAATCCCATCTCGGGGGATTCAGGAGATCGCCTCCGACACCATGCCGGAGAGGGGAATCATCTCCCGGAGGACTCTACACCGCCATGGTCGCCTCCGGATTGATGTGTGAGTAGTTCACCCCTGAACTATGGGTCCATAGCAGTACCTAGATGGTCGTCTTCTCCTCATTGTGCTATCATTGTTGGATCTTTTGAGCTGCCTAACATGATCAAGATCATCTATCTGTAATGCTACATGTTGCGTTTGTTGGGATCTGATGAATATGGAATACTATGCTATGTTGATTATCAATCTATTATCTATGTGTTGTTTATGATCTTGCATGCTCTCCGTTGCTAGTAGAGGCTCTGGCCAAGTCATTGCTTGCAACTCCAAGAGGGAGTAATTATGCTCGATAGTGGGTTCATGCCTCCATTAAATCTGGGGGAGTGACAGCAACACCTAAGGTTGTGGATGTGCTGTTGCCACTAGGGATAAAACATCAATACTATATCTAAGGATGTATTTGTTGATTACATTACGCACCATACTTAATGCAATCGTCTGTTGTTTGCAACTTAATACTGGAGGGGGTTCGGATGATAACCTGAAGGTGGACTTTTTAGGCATAGATGCATGCTGGATAGCGGTCTATGTACTTTGTCGTAATGCCCAATTAAATCTCACACTACTCATCATAACATGTATGTGCATTGTTATGCTCTCTTTATTTTTCAATTGTCCAACTGTAATTTGTTCACCCAACATGCTATTTATCTTATGGGAGAGACACCTCTAGTAAACTGTGGACCCTGGTCCATTCTTTTACATCGAATACAATCTACTGCAATACTCGTTCTACTGTTTTCTGCAAACATCATCATCCACACTATACATCTAATCCTTTGTTACAGCAAGCCGGTGAGATTGACAACCTCACTGTCACGTTGGGGCAAAGTAATTTGGTTGTGTTGTGCAGGTTCCACGTTGGCGCCGGAATCCCTGGTGTTGCGCCGCACTACACTCCGGCGCCATCAACCTTCAACGTGCTTCTTGGCTCCTACTGGTTCGATAAACCTTGGTTTCTTACTGAGGGAAAACTTGCTATTGTACGCATCACACCTTTCTCTTGGGGTTCCCAACGGACGTGTGTCTACACGCTATCAAGCACTTTTTCTGGCGCCGTTGCCGGGGAACGAAGGAAAGCTACACCATTTCCTCCCTCGTCAACCACGCGCCAGTCCTGGGCAGCAAATACTTTTTTTGGCGCCGTTGCCGGGGAGATCAAGACACGCTGCAAGGGGAGTCTTCCACTTCCAATCTCTTTACTTTGTTTTTGTCTTGCTTTACTTTTATTTACTACTTTGTTTGCTGCACTAAAACAAAACACAAACAAAAAATTAGTTGCTAGTTTTACTTTATTTACTATCTTGTTCTCCATATTAAAAACACAAAAAAAATTAGTTACTTGCATTTACTCTATCTAGTTTACTTTATTTACTATTGCTAAAATGAGTAATCCTGAAGTTGAAGTTCGTTCGTTTAAACAACAAGGGGGAGAATGTTTAAAAGATGCTTGGTATAGAATTAGTGATGCTCATAATAGGTGCACTAAGAAACACTCCACTATTATCCTACTCGGGAATTTTTATGTTGGTATCTCTAGCTGGAATAGGTATGTTCTTGATTGTCTCGCGGGAGGTAATTTTCTAGGCACTCCTGCTTTAGAAGCTAGTTGCATTATTGAGAGTCTATTTGGAAAACCACCTGTTAATGAAGTTAAAATTGAAATCTCTCTTGAAGATGTCATGAAAAAGATGGAGACCATAGAGCAAAATGTTCCGAGCATTGAGACTAAATTGGGAATACTATTTAATAGCACTGATAAACTTAATAAATCTCTAGGAGGAATTAATGAGAGAATTTCCGTCTTAGAAACTTGTGCTACTCATGGTAATCAAACCCATAGCATTAGTAAACTTGAAGAAGTTACGGGAATTTTGGGTTCAACTTTTTCTTCTCTTAATTATAGGGAGAAAGCTTATGTAGGTAAGGAGCAAAAGTTCATGTATGTCTCTAAGGTGCCTAAGCCAAAAAACTATTATAGGCCTAAAATTGACAAAGCTCTTAATACCACTATAGATAATGGAGCATCCAATGCTTCATCTCTTGATTACACTTGATACACACTTTCTGCGCCTAGCTGAAAGGCGTTAAAAAAAACGCTTATGGGAGACAACCCATCATTTTACTACAGTATTTTTGTTTTATATTTGAGTCTTGGAAGTTGTTACTACTGTAGCAACCTCTCCTTATCTTAGTTTTATTGCATTGTTGTGCGAAGTAAAGTCTCTAATCGAAGGATGATACTAGATTGGGATTACTGCGGAGAAACAGATTTTCTTGCTGTCACGAATTTGGGTTGAATTCTCTGTAGATAACTCAGAAAATTATGCCAATTTACGTGCGTGATCCTCAGATATGTATGCAACTTTCATTAGTTTTGAGTTTTCTCATTTGAGGAAGTCTAGTGCCCCAGAAAAATACGTCTTTACGTACTGTTCTGTTTTGACAGATTCTGCCTTTTATTTCGCATTGCCTGTTTTGCTATGCTTGATGAATTTCTTTGTTCCATTAACTTTCAGTAGCTTTGTGCAATGTCCAGACGTATTAAGAATGATTGTGTCACCTCTGAACATGTGAAATTTTTGTTTATGCACTAACCCTCTAATGAGTTTGTTTTAAGTTTGGTGTGGAGGAAGTTTTCAAGGGTCAAGAGAGGAGGATGATACAATATGATCAAGGAGAGTGAAAGCTCTAAGCTTGGGGATGCCCCGGTGGTTCACCCCTGCATATTTCAAGAAGACTCAAGCGTCTAAGCTTGGGGATGCCCAAGGCATCCCCTTCTTCATCGACAACATTATCAGGTTCCTCTAGTGAAACTATATTTTTATTTCATCACATCTTATGTGCTTTACTTGGAGCGTCTTTATGTTCCTGTTTTTGTTTTGTTTGAATAAAGTTGGATCCTAGCATTCATTGTGTGGGAGAGAGACACGCTCCGCTGTTGCATATGGACACATATGTCCTTAGGCTTTACTCATAATATTCATGGCGAAGGTTGAACTGCTTCGTTAATTGTTATATGGTTGGAAACGGGAAATGGTACATGTGGTAATTGGTATAATATCTTGAATAATGTGATACTTGGCAATTGTTGTGCTCATGTTTAAGCTCTTGCATCATGTACTTTGCACCCATTAATGAAGAAATACATAGAGCTTGCTAAAATTTGGTTTGCATAATTGGTCTCTCTAAGGTCTAGATATTTTCTAGTAAGAGTCGAACAACAAGGAAGACGGTATAGAGTCTTATAATGCTTACAATATGTCTTTTATGTGAGTTTTGTTGTACCGGTTCATACTTGTGTTTGCTTTAAACAACCTTGCTAGCCTAAACCTTGTATCGAGAGGGAATACTTCTCATGCATCCAAAATCCTTGAGCCAAACACTATGCCACTTGTGTCCACCATACCTACCTACTACATGGTATTTCTCCGCCATTCCAAAGTAAATTGCTTGAGTGCTACCTTTAAAATTTCCATTCTTTATCCTTGCAATATATAGCTCATGGGACAAATAGCTTAAAAACTATTGTGGTATTGAATATGTACTTATGTGTCTTATTTCTTATAAGTTGCTTGTTGAGCGATAACCATGTTCCTGGGGACGCCATTAACTATTTGTTTGTTGAATATCATGTGAGTTGCTATGCATGTTCGTCTTGTCTGAAGTAAGGGTGATTTATCATGATCAAATGGTTTGAGTATACATATTGTTAGAGAAGAACATTGGGCCGCTAACTAAAGCCATGATCCATGGTGGAAGTTTCAGTTTGGACAACAAACCTCAATCTCTTATGAGAATATTATCTGTTGTTGAATGCTTATGTATTAAAGAGGAGTCCATTATCTGTTGTCTATGTTGTCCCGATATGGATGTCTAAGTTGAGAATAATCAAAAGCGAGAAATCTAATGCGAGCTTTCTCCTTAGACCTTTGTACAGGCGGCATAGAGGTACCCCATTGTGACACTTGGTTAAAACATATGCTATGCTATGATAATCCATGTAAATCCAAGCTAATTAGGACAAGGTGCGGGCACTATTGGTATACTATGCATGAGGCTTGCAACTTGCAGGATATAATTTACATAACACATATGCTTTATTACTACCTTTGACAAAATTGTTTCTTGTTTTCAAAATAAAAGCTCTAGCACAAATACAGCAATCAATGCTTCCCTCTGCGAAGGGCATTTCTTCTACTTTTATTGTTGAGTCAGTTTACCCATTTCCTTCTATCTCAAAGCAAACACTTGTGCTAACTGTGCATTGATTCCTACATACTTGCATATTGCACTTATTATATTACTTTATGTTGACAATATCCATGAGATATACATGTTACAAGTTGAAAGCAACCGCTGAAACTTAATCTTCCTTTGTGTTGCTTCAATACCTTTACTATGAAATTATTGCTTTATGAGTTAACTCTTATGCAAGACTTATTGATTCTTGTCTTGAAAGTACTATTCATGAAAAGTCTTTGCTATATGATTCAGTTGTTTACTCATTACATTTACCATTGTTTCAAATCGCTGCATTCATTACATGTGCTTACAATAGTATTGATCAAGATTATGGTAGCATTGTCACTTAAGAAATTATCTTTGTTATCGTTTACCTACTCGGGACGAGTAGGAACTAAGCTTGGGGATGCTTGATACGTCTCAAACGTATCTATAATTTCTTATGTTCCATGCTACTTTTATGATGATACTCACATGTTTTATACACACTATATGTCATTATTATGCATTTTCCGGCACTAACCTATTAACGAGATGCCGAAGAGCCAGTTGCTGTTTTCTGCTGTTTTTGGTTTCAGAAATCCTAGTAAGGAAATATTCTCAGAATTGGACGAAATCAACGCCCAGGGTCCTATTTTTCTACGAAGCTTCCAGAAGACCGGGGGAGAGACGAAGTGGGGCCACGGGGCGCCGCCACAGTAGGGCGGCGCGGCCTAGGGGGGGCCGCGCGGCCCAAGTGTGTGGGCCCCCCGTGAGCCCTCCGACTCCACCCTTCCGCCTACTTAAGCCTTCATCGAAGATAGTTCCAGTACCGAGAGCCACAATACGGAAAACCTTCCAGAGACGCCGCCGCCGCCAATCCCATCTCGGGGGATTCAGGAGATCGCCTCCGGCACCCTGCCGGAGAGGGGAATCATCTCCCGGAGGACTCTACACCGCCATGGTCGCCTCCGGATTGATGTGTGAGTAGTTCACCCCTGGACTATGGGTCCATAGCAGTAGCTAGATGGTCGTCTTCTCCTCATTGTGCTATCATTGTTGGATCTTGTGAGCTGCCTAACATGATCAAGATCATCTATCTGTAATGCTACATGTTGCGTTTGTTGGGATCTGATGAATATGGAATACTATGCTATGTTGATTATCAATCTATTATCTATGTGTTGTTTATGATCTTGCATGCTCTCCGTTGCTAGTAGAGGCTTTGGCTAAGTCATTGCTTGGAACTGCAAGAGGGAGTAATTATGCTCGATAGTGGGTTCATGCCTCCATTAAATCTGGGGGAGTGACAGCAACCTCTAAGGTTGTGGATGTGATGTTGCCACTAGGGATAAAACATCAATACTATATCTAAGGATGTATTTGTTGATTACATTACGCACCATACTTAATGCAATCGTCTGTTGTTTGCAACTTAATACTGGAGGGGGTTCGGATGATAACCTGAAGGTGGACTTTTTAGGCATAGATGCATGCTGGATAGCGGTCTATGTACTTTGTCGTAATGCCCAATTAAATCTCACACTACTCATCATAACATGTATGTGCATTGTTATGCTCTCTTTATTTTTCAATTGCCCAACTGTAATTTGTTCACCCAACATGCTATTTATCTTATGGGAGAGACACCTCTAGTGAACTGTGGACCCCGGTCCATTCTTTTACATCGAATACAATCTACTGCAATACTCGTTCTACTGTTTTCTGCAAACATCATCATCCACACTATACATCTAATCCTTTGTTACAGCAAGCCGGTGAGATTGACAACCTCACTGTCACGTTGGGGCAAAGTAATTTGGTTGTGTTGTGCAGGTTCCACGTTGGCGCCGGAATCCCTGGTGTTGCGCCGCACTACACTCCGCCGCCATCAACCTTCAACGTGCTTCTTGGCTCCTACTGGTTCGATAAACCTTGGTTTCTTACTGAGAGAAAACTTGCTGCTATACGCATCACACCTTCCTCTTGGGGTTCCCAACGGACGTGTGTCTACACGCTATCACTACTTCACCGACTTCGGCGCCGAATTCAAGTTCGACATCGACAACCGCGCCGAGTCCGCCGACGCCTCACCGCCAAGGTCTACTTCCCGGCGACCGACGCATCGACTACTTCCACTTCGACACGGAGACGACGATATGGATCGAAGACCCCAACTTCGACTACTTCCTTGACGTCGGTGACTTCCCCCACTTCCACTTTTGTTCCGGTACCGTGAGACCCCGACCATAAGCCCTATTTTCTAAATGTGCTATTTTGATCTTGTGGCATGTTTCATACATGTGTGCATCGCATATCATTTTGTTGCATCGCATCGCGCATCTTGTGGTTGTTCCGGGTATATAGCGAATCACCTAAATAAATATGGAATTATGCGGGACTACTTCTCTCTTATCCCGGTTCCATTTAATTCTGCCGTAGATCACCCATGCCATGTGTTGCCATGTTAATCAACATTTAATTTGCGGGGTAGATAAACAACTCGAACCTAATAATTGTTTGCCGGAATTCCAATTCCGTTTAAATTGGATATAAGTTGCATCGCCGCATCATGTTTGCCATGTCATGCATACCATCTTGATCATGCTGGTTCTTCTTCCGTAGTATTAAGACTTGCATCCATTCGTTGTCCAGCATTTGCTTCCTCCCGGATAGGATCACGAAGTGTTGATGTGAGATACGACGAGTTCTCCGACAAGTTCTTCTGCAGCTTTCCACAGGCGAGCCCTCTCTCTTCACCTATTTTACTCTCTCCCTCGCACTGCTACCCTTATGTTGCGATTCTGTGTCGAGTCACGTGTCCTATTCCACTTGTTTACCATACAATCCTATATGCACCATCCTTAACCATAGCCGTGGCTTGATGTTTGAGCCTTGCGAGTCGTAGGCGTGTTTAGGCTCTGTTGTTTATCTCGATCTGTTATCGGGATAGGTTGGGTCGTTGGGAGGTTATCACATGCTATATCAGTTGTTGGAGATACACATGCTTTTCTTATTTGTTAACAACTAAAATTGTAAGCCTCTGTGAGCCCCTTTGCGAAAGCATCGGAACTTTGACTTGCTAATGTCCCCTAGGACCCGAGTTCTTGTTATCTGTTCCGAGATTGAGCGCTCTACCCATGCGTGGGGACGATTATCGGGACCCCCCCTCACCCATTACCTTTTCTCAAGTTAGTTGAAAAGGGGGCCACAACCTTGGTTGTATTTGGCGCATGCATGTTTATATATTGTTGCCTTCGGGTGTTTACTTCCTGTTGCCTTCGGGTGTTTATATTCTGTACTGTACCCCGCGGGACGTTTAGCGAAGCGTGTGGTTTGCACGCCTAGCCGCCGACGCAACCCCTGAGTCCGTCTCGGAGTACGGCCGGGCTTCGTCACGGGTAGCTTAGTCGGGTGGCCCCCCTAGACTTTCTTGTTGAACTGGGAACGGTCTTGTTGTGAGACATCCACCTGTCGTAAGTGGTTCGAGCATGCGTATGGTCACATTTGGGCAACCCCTGCAGGGTGTACATCTTATCGATAACCCGTGTCCGCGGTTATGGACGACTTGGAATTGTATAGCTTGATCATAGAACAACTTACACCTTATACTTGTTGTTAATAATCTGTTAATAACTTGCGTAGTAATATAGCATTACTTCAACCGATACCTAATAAAACTTGTCCACCGTTGAGTGCCTTTTACATTGCCTCTCCGCAATTGTTGAAGGGGATATGTGTAATCGGCTGGGTTATGTTTGTGTAGTATTTTACCTGTTACCTTATGCGCTCTCTTACCTTCTCTGATTAGACGGATGTTGTAGCGTGTCTCTATTGGTTATAGTTTTGCTGCCGCTAAACCTACCATATAGCCCCAGGCGATATATATTTATACTCGCCCGGCGAGCATAGCCATTTCTAGTCTCGCTAAGTACGTGTCGGAGTTCGTTCCTTGGTACTTACTCTCGCCTTTTCCCTTTCTCTTCTGCTTCCTCCCTCTTGTCGGCAACCGATGGCCCGACTTTGATAGGTACGAGATGATGACGTTAGCAAGGTTACCCTTCCGGCTTGGCCTGGGCAGGGTTATGGACGCCACTGTTTATCTTCAGGACTCTTAGTCCAATTTGTATCTTGTCCGTACTCGGATGTATTCGATCTTCTGTATGATTTGGATCTTTGTATTGTATATTTGTATCTTGACTCGTTGGAGTCGTTGTTGTAACATATGTTTCTTGTGGGCTCTATTGTAATCATGTTGTAATGTTACCGCTCGTGTTAATTCCTCTGGCGTCACGTGTGTGATTCGTCGCGCACGTCATGTCGGAGGGCGTCTCAGAATCGATATCGTGCGGATTTTGGCGGGATTGCTGGAATCCTCATGGTACCGGTTCCGGGGCGTCACACCTCGCTGGAGGCCTGCGCAGCGGCGGCGGCGCTTGTGTGCAGCGTCGGGCGCGGTGGGACGAAGAGGGCCCGGGTCGCGGTGTTCCGGCGTCGGCGCCACCGCTAGGGTTTGGCGCATGGGGCGGCGCCACGACGGAGGCGGTAGGTGGAATGGAGTATGGAGGGGTCGGAGTGGTGCCGGAGGTCGTGTCTATTGCTGGAATTGCGCCAGCAGCCGCGCGGAGGCGAGATTTGGCAGTGGGGTGGCGACGCGCGGGGGAGTTTCTTGGCGGGTTTTCTTCGCGCATGGGTGGAGTGATGCTGCGCGCTGCAGCCGGAGCCCAAAGTATAGTGCTCAGATAGTGCAAAACGGCCCGCATCCAAAAAAAATTCGGAGTTTTCTGACTCCGGCACTGCATATCAGCGTTTTTTTTTGAAACACCATATATTAGGTCAGCAAGCCGCCTCATTAAAAACCTCCTAGTCCCCGTAGGTACCCTGGTGAGGAAAAGAGTGCGTAAGAAACTTGCTGCCATGAAATCAAATGATTTTTACATCATGCGAAAGCCTATCCAAAAGAAAACTAGGGGGATCATCGTCCCAATTACAGCACAAATTATTAGAATAGCAATGCTTAGCTAGCGAGTGAGCCACTTGATTGGCTTCCCTGGAGCTATGCCTTACAGTAACTCTGGTAATGGATTGTGCTTGAAAAAGACAGTCTGCCAATATTGCCGCATATGGACTCCAAAGCTCATTGTTATCATTAAAAGCAGTGACTATTTCTAAACAAGCATATCGGCGGTTAATATAGCGCGCGGCTGATATGGCGCCTGTTGGAGATGCTATGAGTAACTGAGTATATTTGTTATTTTTCTATTTTTCCTTTCCACGGAAGAAAAGCCCGCAAATCGCAAAAAAAAGAGCCCGCAAACGTGAGAGGGCCACGTTTAATTTGTTGCTGCTCCTGAACGTCGCCTAATACACTGTCAAACGAGATCTTTTACGATGTCGTTCTCAGCCAGCTAAAACCCTAGCTATATCCTCCTTCAACTTTCCACGTTCTGACCCGTCGCATCCATGGATCTTTCCCCGGCTCCCGGCGCCTCCACGGCCGCCGAGGTCGCCGCCGCCGCGTCAGTGGACCCTTCCCTTGCTCCCGACGCCTCCTCTTCTGCCAAAGCCGAGGACGAGCGGTTCGCCCTGCTGATGAGCATCGGCGAGGAGTGCATTCAGACCGACGAGCTCAGGCTGCTGCTGCAGAACAAGGAAAAAGCCTTCCCCATCTGCTACGACGGGTTCGAGCCCTCCGGCCGCATGCACATCGCCCAGGTTCAGCCTTCCCCCGGCATCTGTATGAGCAAATTGTTTCAGATCGTAAGACCTTAATTACCAGGACTTGATGATTATAATGATAGACATTCTCGTGTACTGTATTCACAGGGTATTGTGAAGACAATCAACGTTAACAAGATGATCAGAGCAGGATGCAAGGTGAAAATCTGGATAGCAGACTGGTTTGCTCAGCTAAACAACAAGATGGGTGGCGACCTAGAAAAAATCCAGACAGTCGGACGCTACATGATTGAAATATGGAAAGCAGCTGGTATGAATCTCGATGGTGTTGAATTCTTATGGTCTTCAGAAGAAATCAACAAGCGTGCAGATGAATACTGGACACTTGTGATGGACATTGCCAGGAGAAATAAGGTCAAGAGAATAACGAGGAGGTATGCCATTTGAATTGCACATGTATTCAAATGATTCTTCTACTTCCAAACCTCAAATTCGAACATAGATTAATTAATTATCTTATTTCCCTTACTGCACAGGTGTTGTACGATCATGGGCCGTGCTGACAACGAGGAATTGACTGCTGCACAGATATTCTACCCTTGCATGCAGTGTGCTGATATATTCTTCCTGAAGGTTAGTATCTTTATATTGCCAACATCTTTGAATTATCTCCATAATGTAGATCAGGTTATGGATATATTTTTTACTTCACTTCATAATGTAACTAAGTCTCTCTGAACTGTCTCCTTGTGTAGGCTGACATATGCCAGTTGGGCATGGATCAAAGGAAGGTTAACATGTTAGCAAGGGAATATTGCGATGACATAAAAAGGAAGCACAAACCAATTATCTTGTCGCATCGTATCCTTAATTCCTTATTTGCCACGGTTGTGCTGTTAATGTTTGTTCTTATTATCGTTGATATATGTCTCAATGGTTATGGTGTTTGAACTGCTGAATAGTGGTTCATTGCCAGGTTGTACAAAATAGTTGTTCCTTAACGTGAATGACAGATATGCTCCCTGGGTTCAAAGAAGGTCAGGAGAAGATGTCAAAGAGTGATCCATCATCGGCTATCTTTATGGAAGATGACGAGGTTCTCATAATATTTTCTCTTCGGTAACAATAGTTATTTATCTGCAAAGCTTGTGTGACCTAATCAGTCCATGCAACCTCATCCGGACACGTTGGAGTATCGAAAGATATTATACAGCTAGGATATTTTTTGTTATGGATATGCCATGCAAGAAAATGAAGCCGTAGCCACTAAACTTACATGCTAGGTCTGGCTATTTCAGATATGGCTTGAAATGCACTTTCTAGTATTTAAATGTTCAGTTTGTATTTATTGTACTTATTATTTTCCTATGTTTTGCCTTTGTCTTTCAGTAGATCTTTTAGATGACATGCATTTAGCTATTTATCATTGTATCAAGCTGATAGTAAATTCGGAACTTTTGAGGAACGTCTATTTGTCTAGGTTTGGCTCTTTTTCTAAGCTGATATTGTACCACAATAAAATTTATTGCAGGCTCAGGTAAATTTAAAGATAAAGCAAGCTTTCTGCCCATCCAACATTGTCGAGGGTAATCCGTGCCTTGAGTACATCAAGTACATCGTTTTCCCTTGGTTTGAAAGGTTCGAGGTGGTTCGGAAGGAAAAAAATGGCTGTAACAAGTAATATTCTTATGACTACCAAATGTTTCTATTGTCAATTATTTAGTTATTTTTCTGTTGAAAATTGTTTACTACTGAGTTTTCAGTCTCCGATATGGAAGACTTTTTGCTTGTGGAATCTAACAATGATTGCTTTTAAACAGGACATTTTTAAGCATGGATGACCTCATTACTGATTATGCGAGTGGTGCTTTGCATCCTACCGATGTTAAACCTGCTTTGGCCAAAGCGATTAACGAAATATTGAAGGTGTTGTTTTTCATAGTTTTTAATAATGTGGTGATGTCTTTGAGGAGCCATAATTTTTGCTTGTTGTTTTTGTTCATTCCACTACTGTGTCTCTCATTATTCATTTTTTAGTCGATCGTGTTAGGATTCTCAAAGAAAAGTGCAACTCAGTCCAGTTGCACATTTCTAGCGGAAAAGTACAATTGCATTTTTTTAACAGAAAAGTGCAACTCAAGTACTTTTTTGTAAGTGACTTAGACTTAAGAAAATCTCAGTTGACTGAGACATAGCAAAACCGTTTTTATTTTTGAGTTGTCAATCTTGTGTCGTATGAATGCAATTTTGAATTAACTGTCGTGTGAACACCTATGGGTTGTTTCAATCAAGTTCACATCTTATACATATAATCTGAATGTCTCATATTTATTCATAAATAAATTTTCTTGGCCCTAATACCATTTTGCTTGTTCAGCCGGTTCGTGACCACTTCAACACTAGCAAGGAAGCTAAAAATCTCCTCAACACTGTTAAGGTAAGATATTCGTGCCCACTTCCATGGATGGATGTAAGATGAGGACTGTGGCTGTTATGTTCCCATTGTAGTTTTGTTTATGTTGCTCTCATGATAATTGTGACTTCAATATTTCAGCGTTCTAGATAAATCTTTCACTGGCTGTGAGGAACTTAATCCATATATTAACTCTTTTGCAGATGTACAGAGTAAGCAGTTGAGGAGAACTATCTTCCTGATCACTGTATGGACAAACCAACCCTGGAAGCATTCTTTCTTGGGAAGATTTCTTCTGTGTTCCTGCTCTAACTACTCCATAATTTTGTTCTATACATATAGACTAGAAATTTGTTCATGGATAATAGGATGTAAAATTATATGTAAATTAGGATGTGGGGTGATATTATTCACATCAACACACATGTGACTCCATAATTGGGTTTTTTTGTCGCATCAAGTTATATTTTAACTCATACCCACACATTTGTTTGTGTCAAATCTGGCAAATGTGACTTTTAATCTTGTTTCTGCTGAATTGTATGTCACATCTAGCGACATGTTACAAAATAGTCACCGAATTCTTTAAATCATAGCTAAATATGACTTATATATCAACTATTTCTTTCTGTCACATCTAGGATCAAGTTACAAAATGTTTGCCAAGTTGTGTAACATCTAACTAAATGTGACTTATATATCAACAGTTTCTTTCTGTCACATCTAGCGATATGCGACAAAATATCTGTTGAATTCTATAATATCTTACTATATGTGACTTATATATCGACTATTTCTTTCTGTCACATCTAGCGACATGTTACAAAACAATCCACTGAATTATGTAACACCTAGCTAAATGTGACTTATATATCAACTTTTTCTTCCTATCGCATCTAGCAGGAAGTTACAAACCGATATGCTGAATTATGTCACACCTAGCTAAATGTGACTTCTAATCTCACTTGGTTTTTTTTCTATCACATCTAGCGAGATTTTGTTAAAACTATTTGATGAGGAATTCTGTAACATCTAGCTAAATGTGACTTTAATATAAACTAATTTTTCTATCACACGTTACGAGATGTTCCAAAACTATCCGCTGACTTTTTTTTATCACATGTAGCTAGGTGTTATTTTTATTTTCACTAAACTTGTCATATTTAGGTAGTTGTGATTTCCATATCCGCAAGTTTTTGTGTCACATCTAGATGTGACTTTCCATTTTCCGCTGAACAAGTGTTATATATGTGTCAATTCCATGTGACAATTAACTTGTAGGCAGATGCTATTTTTCCATATGTTCTTTGTCCCGTAGAATCATAAATGGCCCATGTGGATAAGTATATGAGGCCAGCCTTGTTTATTTTTTGCTGGAACACCTAGGTGTTAAAGCATGCCAAGTGGATGACATGTTCATGGTCAAAACTATGTTTTGAAACACAAATATTTACGAGGCAGAACACGTGTTTAGCTATCTAGTCAGTAGGGCTTGAAATGTGTTGTCAACCAGTCTGTAGAGGCGCAACTCATCGTTAGGTGCTACATTCCCAGCGGCCCTGAGAGGTGGGGGATTAAACATAAGTTCAAACAAGTTTGCCTTCAAGAGATCTGTTTCAAGTGGTCAAATCAACATGAAAATAGAGTCCTCACTAGAGAAATTAAGTTGAGAAGTTCAAAATCATTAAAAGTGACATGGAGAGTACAACATCATCAATATGTCTGTTTATAGTGGGTACTCTGTTGGAGTTTTTTTTTTTTTTGAGCCGACTCGGTTGGAGACTTGATTCGCTTGTTGGAAGCAGATATTGGTTTTGTTGTTGGATCAAGCACAACCTTGCGAAGAGTGAGCAAACCCTCTGTTGCTTCTTTTGTTCCATTTCTCCCTGGTTTGGTAGAGATGCAAAGCGTCTGCAGAAGCAATAGGTGTCCGTTTTCAAGCCTGGTCTGGAGTTCTTCATATAGTTTCAAGAGGGTCAGAGAGGTACAATCTTTCATTATGGGAAATGATTTCAATTGATTGTTGCTGGCTGCCCTTGTCGCTCTTCTTTTTTCCATTAGCGAAGAAGACCTGTACCAGCTCATGCACACGATACGCAAGATCCCCAATTCACCGGCTATATTAATACCCCGTGTTTCGCAATGGTTTTGTTTGTAAGATCAATGTGTCATTGATCACACTCGAGTTGTCTTTACGTTTCGGATCATTTCTTATAATTTTGTGAGTGTTTCCTGTCATGACATTGCAACAGAACAAGTCACCAGGTGTAGCTGCAGAGATCCTTTTTGCCAACAATGTGCTTGCTTGTTTGTTCGGCACTCCCATGCAAGAAAACGATCGGACACATAATTTTTAATAAGATATAGAAACCATACAGATGATCGCTAAGCAAATTAGTTACCTGGTTATTATTATCTATCGGCCTTAATTTAAGGATAATGATGTAGATCGATGCACCATTTTTCTGTCGACTCGTAACCGTTAAGTTGGGAAACATGCAAGTGTCGTTATTTCCTCCTACATTCTTCCTGTTGTCAGCAGCGTGGAGGGAGCGAGAAAGGCGATACGAAGCGAGCGAAGAAGGTGACTGCTGGGTTTGTCTGTATTTCCTCAAGGGGATTTTTGCAAAATGACCCATCCAACATATTGGGTGGGACGGAAGAAGTACTAAAGATATTAAAGTAAATTCATGGATCATATGGTGATGAAGCGTCTAAATATATACTACTCCCTCCGTTCTTAAATAAGTAGATATCTAGCTCTAAACTTTGTCCACAAAAGAGACTCCTATCTTTCTAATATATTTTAATTGCTTCTCTCTCATCACATGGAAATCAACTCAATAATATTGAGTATATGTTCTCCTTGTTTTCTACATGCACTTAACTCATTAGAGGTGAAATAATTAAAGATAAGAGATGCATCTTTTCAATGCATTTTTTACTCCACTTCATAATTTGTCTTGGAAAATGAACTGACCTTCGCACCCTTGCTTATGAGCTGAGCTCTGTGGTTCTAAGCTACGACTTCCCGGATTCCCGTTGCGACCGCCTCACTAACAAACAACTCTCGAACAAAAGTGTCTATATCAATTCTTTCAGGCACCTGCAGATTGACGAGGTTGCAGAAAAGGTTTGGAGGAGTGCGGCCCCTCTAAAGTGCAAAGTTTTCGCCTGGCTCGCCTAGAGGAAGCGTCTCCCCACAAACAAATGCCGGTTCCGACACCACCTTTCTACTACGGCTGCCTGCCTATCCTGCTCCCAAGACGAAGATACAGATCACATGCTGCTTCTCTGTCCCTGCGCCCGGGAAGTCTGGAGCTTTTTCTTCCCGGATTTTAACACTAGCGGGCCCTCCCGCCTTGCTGACCTTTGGGCAATGCGATGCGGGAATTACGAGGAAACAACAATCATCACTGCTATCACCTGGAGTATCTGGAAAAGAAGAAATGTCGGGACTTTCACCAGCATTGTTGAAGAGTCCCCTTTGATCACTCGTAGGTGCATCGAAGACGTCAGGCTTTGGGCACACCGTTGTACCACCCCCTCTCGCTCCTCCTCTCTTAATAATTGGTGCAATGGGTTTGACCCGCCTTGAACCCCACCCCTCTCTCTTTCCCTCTAAAACCTTTGTAATGATCCCCTATACGTTTTGATGTTATTTAATTGTTTAGGCTGGCGTAAGCCCCGTAGCCCCGGTCAAAAAAAGTTGTCTTGGAAAACCTGTGTATACACTTATTTGTGGACGGATAGAAAACGTGTATGTTTCTACTTGTACAAAGCAGAGTATGTTCCGTACTACAATATGTGAGTCCGTTTGAATTATTCCTAAATACTCCGTATATATACAGGTCCGAGATCAATCTCCATGCAGGCGCCGCGCGCCATGGAAGTCGCGATGTGGGCGGAACTCCCGCATGACGTGCTCCGCGAGATCTTCGGCCGCCTGCACGCCGCCTCTGACTTGGTCCGCTTCCACGCCGTCTGCAAGCCATGGCGGGACACAGCGACGGCCACGACGACAAGGCAGCCGTTGCTGCCATTGCTCCTCGCACAGGACAAGATGTACTCGATCTCTGTCAGGTTGCGATGCGTCTTCTCCCGGACGAGCTACAGCGCGCGACCGCCGTTCTCGATCGGCCGGAGGAACTGGGTGGCCAGCGAAGACGGCACATCCATCTGGTACTTGGCCCAGCGCCCCAGCCCCAGCCTGCGCGACCCACTCACGGGAGCCGTGACCCTTCTCCTGCCTTCCTTCCCGCAGGAGCACGGGTGGGAGGATTCTCCAAACGGCATGGTCTACAGCGATGGGACCGTCCTTCTCTACACCCTCTCCGGCCATGGCGACACGGTGAAGTTCAAGGCGGCGCTTCTGCGTCCGGGAGACGCCATATGGACGGTCGAGAAGAGGACGTTTGAGTCCTCCGAGGAGTGCGAATTCTGCGTCGCGTACCACCGCGGAACAATCCTGATCACCGTCGACGGTCCAGTCGCCACGCTGAATGTCGAGTTTGGTGCCGTCCAAGTGCTGACATTGCCGAGGCCATTGATGCCCGGCGAGCTTGACCACGACTTCTACGTGTGCTACTACGTTCTGGAGTCCCGTGGCGAGCTTCTGTGTGTGTCCGTTTATGCCCGGCCGGATTACCCGGATGAGTTTGGCGGGACGGCGAGTGTTCCGAACCTGGTTCAGTCGCTCTCGATGTCCGTGCACGTGCTAGATCGAGGAGGCGGCGGCCGGGCCAGAAAAAATGCGGTGGGTGAGTAAGGACGGCCGGAGCCTAGCTGACCGCGTCTTCTTCCTAGGGTGGCCCAGCAACTTTGCCGTGGACGCCTCACGGATCAGTGGTGATGCTGTTAGCGGCGGATGCGCCTACTTCGTCTACAAAGATCTTGAAGCGATACCAAATCAACCGTTCTACGTGTTTAGGTATAACATGGTCAACGGCAAGGCTAAGTTCGTGGAACAACTTCCTCAAGGATGGGATGATATGTGCACCTGGCTCTTCCCGCGGCCCTCTATTGCTCCAGTCGAGGTATATATGTGCAATGGAATATTGGTTCCCAATCATTCATCCAACTTCTACAAGCTCTATATCCTCCAAAGTTAAATTTATACTGCCCACACATGCATCTATCATGAGTAGCCGGTCCTACTATGTAAATGTAGTAATTCCGCCCTTTCGACAAACCTGATTTTATTGAACCAGGAAATAATTGGGAGGCTCGAGGGTCGAAAGTGGTGGAAGATGAAGAAGAAGGTGCATATGGCTTCAACTACAAGGAGCAATATTTACATCGAGAGACCTCAGCCACCATGTTACAATCCTTACTTCAGGATGTTTGTGCGCAACATACCACGCACAGTGGATAGCTTTCAGCTACAACAGTTCTTCAGCAAGTATGGAAAAGTGGCCACTGCTAAGGTGATGCGTAAGAGGAAGAACAAGATAAGGAAAATCGGGATCGTAACCATTGCGATGGTGGAAGAGCTAGAAGATGCTCTCGCTGCTCTCGACGGACTGGTTGGTGCATGCATCTACGTACTCAATTTAACTAGTTCATTAGTTGTTTTTGATAATTTTTCGAAATGTGTAATGATGGATGAATGCCTTTTTTTGTTCATGCAGATTTTTAATGGATGTGTCCTCGAGGTGAGGTTGGTGCGGAGGTGGAAGGGGCGGCGTGTGTTTTCTTCTAGACCAAATCAGCATAGTCATGACTATCTTGTATACCTTAGATTGTTGCTATTGTTGTTTGTTATTATGATGGTGTTGTGGAATCCTATTAAAATACTGTAAATTTTATTCATGGCAAACAATATCACATATTATCCTAAGAAGAACCGGCTTCCATGTGTGAATGTCATATGCATCTTTGCTCTCGACGTCATTCAAGATATCTTTCATCTTATGTTCGGTTTTGCCTAACGCGAGCGTGAATCTAACTACATTTTAAACAAAGATAAGTTGATCTCTGGTCCTACATTTTAAACTTCCATCGGCAGATGACGGAGTTACTCATTTTCAATGCTCCACCAAGAACACACTACATACCAATGGCTAAACCATAAATAAAAATAAACTCGGTAACTTCTATTCACTTATTCTACTTAAGTTATAGTATCAGGAGACTATGACAATTCTAGATACTATTTAGTATCTAAATACATCCAATTTTAGAGAAATCTCAGACAAATTTCATGATGCGGAGGGAGTACAAAACATGGCATATTTGGCATATCTAAGATTGATTTTTTTTGAAACCTTGGACAGTAGGGTGAGAAACCCTACTGACTTAATGCATTAAAAAGGGTGAAACAAGTTACATATGTACAAAGGTGGAGAAAAGAGGGGGAGGGCTAGAATATGGTGTAACCATATTCCTAAATCACCTCACCATATATAGAATGTTGCACCAAAGAATATGAAACCAAACATACAAGATGGGATTACATTCACCATTAGAGTTTCATGTCTTCGAAACTTGGAGTCACGGTGAACTTCCGCCATTAGACATCTTTGCTTACTAACTGACTTCCCACAATGAAATAGAAAATTTTAACAACAGAGTTCAAACTTGGAAGATAGCGACGGTAACCTCAACATAAGCAAGTTGGCTACTTGACTAATATGATTTTCAAATCTATAACCAAATTTAGAAAAGTTCAAATCGTAGGTACTCCTACGAACAAAGCATGACTCTTCCAAGATGAGAAAGTTGTGCACAGCTTATCCAACCAAAAACACATCTCATGTGCACGAGCATAGCTTGCTACTGCTTGTGCTCTCTTTACATGCACATACTTATCTCTTTTGTTTCTCTCAAACAGAATAAGATCATGTTATATCCGAACTTCAACAATGTGTAGATTTTCTATTCTCGCTAGAAACAATATGTAGAGATATTCCCAGAGAGACTATTTTACACCTGTCATGTAAAATAAGTAAAACATGAAAAAATTCTTCTCATTGCTGTACAAAAAGGTAGTCCTGCACAAAGTATATGACTGCAAAACGGTGTCTCGATATCATGAAGAAAATATATATGTCCCGGTCCTAGCCAAGGAGCAAAAATAGGGTGACGACCATCATAAATATGTTTCTAAATCCACTAGTAGTTAAATGCCCATGCAGCTCCGAAATCAATCTTCATGCACGCGCCGCCATGAAAATCGCTGGTAAAACTTGGTTTATTCTTGGAATATGTAGATATAATCTAAACACCCTATTATAATAGAGAATGAAGTTCATAAACTAAAAAGATAAATGAAAACATGGTCTCCACAAACATACAACAGAAAATATGAGGATAAACTAAAATATGAGTTTCCAATGATATTACATGAAATTACTTGAAAGAAGAGGGGGATGCGTGGGCATCCCCAAGCTTGTGGTTTTGCTAGTTATTGCCCTCTACTCCATCGTCATCATATCATGTTTCATATCAAATAAATAAATAGTTTCATCTCGATGACACTTTAATGCCTATAAAATGGTTACTTCTCTAAAACAAATAATGGTTTCTACCAACATGCAAGCTCTAATAATTATTGGGAAACCATTTTGTTCAAGAAGCAAGTATCATCAAAAGAAACACTCTTTTTTTGTATGAAAGGTTATAACGATATAGACTTTGCAATGGTTCCATTGGCATGAGCAACACATGCTCAAGATCGATCCCAACTTTTATTTTCTTTAAAATTAGAAAATAATTATTAGGTAACAATAGATAAACTTATTTTACATGTTATAATGATACAAAGGTATGCTCAAACTGAATAGTACATGAGAGCATAAGGAGCACACCACAAAATATACAACAATTAACTGTTAAGTCAAACTCTCTTCCTATGCAATGGTATTTTATATATAAATAAATAACAACAGCTTTGTGATGTCCAATGCATATAATGATCAGTAGCTTGCATTTTTAATAAAGAGGCTCTTATCTCTTCCTTATTCATAGTATTTGCAAGCATCAAAAGAAAACCTAACCACATGATTTTGAATAAAATCACCACATAAAGACCAATCATCTAATGATCTAATGGCATCATCTATTTCTTTTATATCAGTTTCATCCTCCCATATATTAGATTCAATTGTTCCATATGGAGGACTACTAGGCAATGAAGGATCAGCATTACTTGAAATAGTATAAGAAGGGTTTTTCATGGGAATTTATGTGTTACCATTGTCGGGAGTAGAAGATGGGTAGCTACTCCATTCTTCCTCCACTTGTTCTTCTTTATCATCTTCTTGGGGTTAAGTGTGCATCCCCTATCATCCTCTTCATCCACTTGTTCTACTTTATCCTCCTTCTTCTTTTTCTTCCTTGGCACTCTTATGGCAACAACTTTGTGTGTACCAACTCATTGGGAATCCAAGTGCATTGTGTTGTATCAAGCATATTTTCCTGGTGACTCGAGGGTTTATATCAAACTCTCGTGGAATTGGCTTAAAAGCTGAATTCTTCCTATGATCCTATCCTCTTCTAGCAACCTGCAAAATTAAGTTCTTGCCTTGTGTCCTCAACTCCACCGTGTGGTTTTCAAGCGCAAGGTTTCGTATTAGTAATCAACACTCCCTCTATCATAAGTAGAACCATTAACAAAAGAAACTTCAGTAGGGAATGATACCTCTTCATTACCTTTAATTATCAGAGTTTATAGCATGTACTTGAATAGGAAAACATGGTCCATCAGTATTAAATTTATAGCCACCTTCAGAGCGTTTCTTCAACTCAGAAATTTTCATGCCCTTCTCCTTGAGGGACTTTGAAGCTTCCTCCATAACTATATTAGATAATTTATGAATACCTCTTCCATATATAATATCTTCATCGATATGCCAATCATCGTGATTTTGTCTGATGGTATTAAGTAATTCCTTAGCTTCTTCCACAGTCCTCAGATTCCATAATTTCATCAGACATTGAGTTGCATAAATCAGGAGTAGCTTCTTTATCCTTATCAACCTCCAACAAATCTATTTCATTACTACTTGACATAATGGATAATGGAGAACTAGTATGAACAATACCTTTATTTTTAGTAGCAGGAGTAATTGCAGCTTGAGGCGAAAAATGTGGTCTAGAAAGTAAATCCGTACCTTTCCTTGTAGTGAAGGGCCTAAGATCCTTCTTAGCAGGTTCCTTATTCTTTCCCATGATGAGAAACAAGTAAGTGTAACAAGTAAATGATAACAAGTTTTCTTACCAATAAAGCTAAGCTCCCTGACAACGGTGCCAAAAAATGTCTTGATATCCACAAGTATAGGGGATCGCTGAAATCTTTGATGTGAAGTATTACCCAAATTTATAGTTCGACTCAAGGGGAACACAAGAATACCAATAAGACTTTAACAATTGAGACGTCACTCTCAACCACACATGTATATCAATAAACTCAAAAAACAACTGGTGATTTACATCAGTTGATTCAAAGCAGTAAAAGCAATCAGTAAATAAAAGCAGCATAATTCCAGTTTTCACCGGAAGTAGTAATGTAAAACTTGCAGTGCCTAATGCATAGGCATGTGGCAGCAATGGGGTGATATATGGATGATATTGATCATGTAATGTAATCCAACTAACATAGCACTCATCTATAATTCAGTTGTGTGTATGTGTGTGCTCCAAATATAGTTATGCGCACTAACTAAGAGAATTTGCATAACATATATATTGTCCAGCTTGCCCATTTCACCTGGGCCAACTTGGAACTACAATCAATTAAGGTATACCCTTCTGAATATACCGGAACAAAGCATTAAGGTACATGAACACACATAATCGTCGACATTACTACATCTTATCTTGTTTTTCCCCACCTATCACCTTAGGGATTCGCATGATCAACATAATAACAAGTGATACACCTCGTAGATAAATACCAAGCTCACATATATGATAAAGCAATATAAGTTCAGTACTGAAATCATGTCACTCGGGCCCTAGTAACAATCATTAAACATAGCAAAGGTGCACCAACACTCATACAACAATATCTTCAAGACGAACGCCTAAAATCTCGACACATACGAAGGATTACATGATCAATCTCATCCAGAACCAATCCACCTCTAAACCTATAGAGAACTACTCACTCATGGTGATGGGGAGTGAGTCCATGATGGTACGTTGGTGATGATGTCGGTGGCGGTGATTATAAAGAAGCCCTCGAAATCCCTCTCTCCAGGGTGGAGAGCAGGATCAATCTGGTCCCCGAAACAAAGATCTTGGTATCGGCGGCGCTCTGTTTCGCAAAACTTCTTGTCCTTCTAGAGGGTAGGTTTTTAGGGTATATAAGTCATCTTGCGATGGGGGGAGGCGAGACGATGATCGAGGGCCGAACGGCCACAGGTGGCGTGGCCAAGAAGTGACGATGATCGAAGTTTTCCCGATTTTATTTCCTGCAAAAATTTGATAAAAAGGAGACTTTGCTAAAAACAACATCAGATTCAGCAGTTTCTATCCAAATATGGTGAGATTCCGGACTAATTCATTGAGCAAAGTGCTTGGAAAAGTAGATACATTTGGGATGTATCACGAGCGCGGCCCAATACGGTGTCCGGTGTCCGGTGTCCCGAGCCCATCCCCGCTCCACAGGGGACGCTCCGGGCGCGCCGGACAACTCAGCTAGAAGCAAGGCGGGGAGTGGCGGCCCCGACGAGTCATTGACACGGAAGTCTAAAACCAGTCGCCTACCTCTGGTCAACCGACGTTAAAGGCGCCTAGGCTTTCCCAGGTGGCGTAGTGGAGCTTCTCGTCGCGCATGGCCGCGTGGCCATCCGCGCCGGCGTTTGTTGCGGCCAACGCCACGCTTCCGGACTTCTTCCGTGCGTAGTACGACGCCGACATGAACAACACCGACGGCCTTGTCGGCCGGAGGAACACATGGAGCAAGGAGGGGCGCGTCCTTTTCTGGAGCGTTCCCAGGCGCACCCTCTCGGCCATCGTCGACAACATCCAGAGCAACGCCCCAAGGTTAGAGATGCCACCTTCTCCGCCGCCATCTCCTCGGGCATCTGTAGAGAAGAAAATGATGAAAAGTGTATTAAAATCTAGCCAAGTCGATCTCAAAAAAATAAAGAAAATAAATCTAGCCAAGTCCAGACTCCCAGCAACAAGATGGAATGCAGCCAAACCAACCGGTCAAACAAAACCAGCCGGTTAACCCGACTCGAGATCGATCTCCCTTCTTCCTTCCTCTCCAGCAGTAGCCAGCCTCCCACTCCTCTCCGCGGCCATGGAGCCCGATCCGAGCCCCGATCCCGCCCCGGCCCCCGCCGCCGACGAAGCCCTCGCCGCCCTCTCCCTCCGCGCCGCCGCCGACCTGCCCCCGGACTTCGCCGCCCCCGAGATCGACGACGACGACGACGACGAGGGGTACGCCACGGCCGCGTCCAGGGGCGGCAGCAGCACCGCCGCCTGGAAGGAGGAGATGGAGGGGCTCGAGGAGGACGCCTACGGGGACGCCGGCCCGCCCAGCCCCAGCAGCAGCGGCTACGCCGGCGAGCGGGGCAGCAGCCTCGCCTCCAGCGGCGCCGGCGGCATCGAGGAGGAGGACGCCGCCACCCCGCCCAACGCGCCCGGCGCAGAGGACTGGGCGCGCGGCAAGAAGCATGCCGACGAGGTCGATCACAATCAAATTCGCTCCCCCTCTCTCTTTTCTTATGTTATTATTACAGTCGCACCATTGTTTTCTGTCTTGTGCCTACTTCGCTTGTCTATCTACGGAATAATTCACCGCTCGATTCATCCGTCGTCAGTCGTTAGTGTTGACATCATCAAGTAACATTACTTCTGAATCCTGATGCATATTCATGCTCACTGCTCCGTATTACTCCCAATCTGCTTCGACAATCTATGTATGCTCTCTGACATAGTGATATTATCTATGAAGTAGCATACTAGCATGTAGTTGTTTCTTTTAAAAAAGGTTTCTGTTAATTAAAGGGAAAATATGTTGCTGACATTCACCCATTGCCGCTTCCAGCATGCAGGCTGGAACCGAGCCTTGCAACACCACGTAACTCGCTGCTCTACCACTAATCTGAGCAATGTATTGCGCTATTGTCATCTCGGATGACAGCGGGCTGGACCCCTGAATTTGATTCAGAAATGTAGCTCTTCCTCTTTATTGTCTTGCCCATGAGGCTGTTGAATCTTAGCCTGCTTGATAATCTATCCCCCCTGCCAAAATCCTCCAGGTTTTCTGCATTCACCAGTGCCACCGTCTTTATGTAATTTGGCACTGATGCTCCTGCACACTGTTTAGTATCTACAGATCTAAATATTACCAAACTGGTTGTATAGAATATTCCACGACTTCGTTCTCTACTTGCCTTTTGGTATCTTTGGTGGCACTCGAGTGAATTTTGAATGTGCTGCAGCCTGTCTGCTGGAAGTGTAGGTGCTGTGTCATCCTGACTCTGTTCGTTAATGTTTTTAGGATGATGCTTCAGCTTCATGGAGGAAGAGGAAAAAACATTTCTTCATTTTGAGCAATTCTGGCAAGCCAATATACTCTAGGTAGTAAAATCTCATGGGAAACAGAAATTTATGACGTAGTTTACCAGGAACGGCGCAGTTTCTTAAGAAAAACAAATTACTCAGCATGTTATTCATAAACTTTCAGGTACGGAGATGAGCACAAGTTAGCTGGGTTTTCTGCTACACTGCAAGCGATAGTTTCCTTTGTCGAGAACAGGTATGCAGTTCGGTTTTTGGTGATTGCAGTGATTTCATTTTTCTTCCTTCACTTTCTCATGTGGGCTGTGCTGAAATTTTCCTCTTGGTGACCTTTTTGTTTTCATCCAGTGCTGACCATATCAAATTTGTTAGAGCTGGAAAACACCAGGTCAGGCGCCCTTCCTTTTCTGAAATTTACAGTGTTCTTTTTATCTTATTTCAGAAGGAGAACCTCTTTATGTGCTAACTATAATATTCTAAGTTGATTTTACACTGTCCTTTCAGATAGTTTTCCTTGTCAAAGGTCCAATTTATTTAGTTTGTATAAGCTGCACTGAGGAGTCGTTTGAAGGATTGAGGGGCCAACTAGAGCTCATGTATGGTCAGGTGCTTCCACTGTTGCATTCATCTTAACACATTTGTAGTTTGTGCAATTTTTTACTGCAGTTATAAGTACTACTTTATCCATTCTTATCCTGATTTCTCTGTTTGCAGATGTTGCTTATTTTGACAAAGTCAGTCAACAGGTGCTTTGAGAAGAATCCCAAGTTTGATATGGCACCACTGCTGGGTGGCACAGATGCAGTTTTCCTTTCCCTTATACGTGCATTCAGCTGGTCAGTTTGTTTCCTTATCGTTTCCCTGACACTCATGTATGCTGTATACGTTGTAGACTTTAGTGCTTAAACTGAAAGCTTATTGAACCGTTCTGCAGGAATCCTGCTACATTTCTTCATGCATACACATGCCTTCCCCTTGCCCAACCAACAAGACAGGCTGCTAGCGCAGTCTTGCAGGACATTGCTGATTCTGGAGTTCTATTTGCACTGTTGATGTGTGAGCACAAGGTTAGTCCAATTTCCTGTCATCGTAGTGTACTGGAATCTTGCTTCTTTGCTATGTCTCTTTTTTATTACAGTTACTTCTGAACACCTTTTAGGTGCCACTTGAACTATCTAGAGGTTGGTACAGCAAGGGCATAAAACTTAATTTATTGTTAGTCAGTCAGTTTTATCTTTTACCATATCCAAAGTGATATGCCACACCTCTGAGAAGTTTTGTATCAACCTTGCAATTTGTGTTCTTTGGTATCACCATATCATAAATTTAATGATCTCTCCAGTAATCAACAGTTTTTGTGCTCTGTAACATACTAACTTGACAAAGGGCATCAATCCCATTATAGATTGCTTCTTAATCATGCTACCATTTGCTATATGTGTTTCTGGCATCCCATCATGAGGCCCATAACTTTATCCATACCAAATATTGAACTTGTTAGTGCTAGCCTTTGGATATGTTCAACATAAATCATTTTTTTCGTTAGTCTTCTGCCTTCAATGTTTCTGAGTCACATTCTTGGTTAATTTCAGGTAATTAGTCTTGTGGGAGCACAAAAGGCAACATTACATCCTGATGATATTTTACTACTTTCAAATTTCATATTGTCCTCTGAATCTTTTAGGTAATGAAGACATGTTCTCTGAGATGAAAAGCCTTGGTCTAGAACCACTCTTCTTAAAGTTTTATCTGTTTATTGCAGGACTTCGGAGTCTTTCTCACCCATTTGCTTGCCAAGATACAATTCTATGGCCTTCCTATATGCTTACGTTCATTTCTTTGATGTGAGTAAAATATGTGCATGCAAACTCAATTCAGCGTTTCGACAATATCTTCGTTATGAGCATCATGATATGCATGTCTGACGGTCCTGATGGATACTGAAGTTTTGTATGCAGTATCAGTCAAATTAACTTCTTTATTTAGCATTGGGAAATTCTATCAGATTAACTGATCTTTTCTCCATGGCAGGAAAACACGTACGTGACTCTTCTTACTCCGAGATCAGATGCCTTTTATGACTTAAAAGATTCAAGGTGAGCTGTACAATAAAATGTCCAAGACATGCTTTAAATATTACAAGATGCTGAGTGTGTTCTTCCTAACGCATATATGGAACTGAGACAATTATTCTTGTGTGAACAATGTGTAGGGCCCGCATTCAGGATGTTCTATTGAAATCAAATGTCCTTCTTGAAGTCCAAAGGTCTTTGCATGAGAATGTACTGCGTGTCGAAGATGTCCCAATGGAACTTTCTTCTCAACCTACATCTCCGCCTGCACAGTCTTCTGAAATGGCAATTGGTGGACCAGCTGGACTTTGGCATTTTATATACAAAAGTGTCAATCTTGACCAGTATGTATCGTCCGAGTTTGCGTTGCCCATAAGGAGTCCAAAGGAACAGAAGCGGTATTGTATATTGATGACCATACAGTATTTATTTCTGTATTAGTGAACTATCTTTGAGACAAAACCTGTTGTTTACAGATTGTACAAGGCTTATCAAAAGTTCTATGCTTCAATGCATGATAAGGCAACTGGCCCCCACAGGACTCAATTCAGACGAGATGAAGATTATGGTGAGTTGCCCACGGGTAGCAGCGCTCAACGACTCATTTGTCGTGTTCTAAAAAACATTGACATATGAAATAGTTTTAGTCAGTTCCCTCTGTGAGCTATTATGCTTATTTAGTTTTTTTTTGTGTAGCTTTTTATAATGCATAGAATCTCTCATAGCCAATTAACCTCTAATAAATGCTGTTGGGATATCGATATGTTCTCATAAAAGTGTGAAAAAAGACTACAAAAACTATGAATTAACAGAAAGATACAAATATATTATTTGAATATTTGATTAAGTTGCACATGTGTTCCCCCAAATATGTGATATATATTGCACTATGCCACTACAGTTGAACGGGAAACCATTTTAACTTCTTATTCTGCTTGCTGTATGAGTCCTAGACCAACATAGCTTCTTATCCAAATGACATAATTGTGGGATATCAACTTCTGCAAGCATACAGAACACCGTTCTGAAACAATGCAGATTGTGCCTCTATCTGTTTGTATGACAGGATTTTAAATGTCAGTGTATACGGTAATATTTTTTGTCGTGCTTCTCTTTTGTTCATTACCGTGAAACTAGTTTGTGTAAACACCTAAAAGGACTGAGGTAGAGAATTACAACTATCAGAGAAATAGTAGTAATATCATCCATCCTGTTCATGTGCCCATGTTCATGCAAACTACTAGCTGTTATGATGCACCAGATAAGTCACTCGCTGCAGTAGTGGTTCTGTGGCATTAGTGTGCTACTAGGACTGCCCTTGTTATTAGGTTCTTGAATTTGCTAGCTTTGGGGTCATGATATTCATGAATGTGATAAGTTTACTATTTACATAATTGCCCTTCCGTTGCAGTGTTATTTTGCTGGATAACCCAAGATTTTGAGCTGTATGCGGCCTTTCACCCACTGGCTGACAAGGTTGGTGTCTTGCTACCTGCTACATTCAGTTTAGGGATGGGATTAATGCACACAGTAAATCTTACTTTGGGTACATGTATTTTTGCAGACACAAGCTATCAAGACATGCAATCGCGTATGCCAATGGATCAGGGATGTAGAAAACAAAGTGTTCGTATATGGAGAAAGCACCCTTGCCTGGTGATACTTTGATGTAAATTCATATACTCTATTGTTATCTTCTATCGAGTTTTTTCATGATTTATGTACTCATTATACCGACACAGGCAATACCATCACTGTTGGGGAGATATGTGAGGCTTTAGGTTTGTCTCTGTAACATTCTCGCAATACTTATATTTACGATCATGGTTCAGGACAATTTCAAGCCTTTAATTGTTTTTCTCTTTTTATCTCGTTGCTGTGGTTGGACCATTGGAGCCATTTCTCATTCCTTCTTATGCCCGCCCAGTAACTGGAACATGTACTCCCTCCGTGGAAAAATAGGTGTCTCAACTAAAATGCATCTACGTACATCTGTATATAAACAAAAGTGAGACACCTATATTTAGACGGAGGTACAATGAATTGGCAATACAGAGAATAATGCAGTTTCAAATGAAATCACAGAAAAATAGGTGACATTTGCTTGTGTGAGGACATTTGGTAACAATGCAGTTTCAAATGAAAATCACAGAAAATGGCAACCACCTCAACTAGTCTGAAAGCACACCAGTTTAAAATAATAGCATCATCGGTAGAGAATGTAACCTTACAATAGCATGCGCAACAACAAAAAGTTGAAGACGGATGTGAGAAACTAATGGGTCGACCATGGCAAACCCATGGAAGCTCCAGAGCCTGAGGGTGCCGATATCATGGCGTTGGTCAGCGCTTGTGCCTGTGGTGGGTTGCGCCACCTCGGCAGCGGCCCTGCCACCATCAGGTTCTGCAGCAGAGGCCCAGCCTCCATCACCGCTTGCACAAGGCGACCCCTCGGCGGCAGTGGCCTCTTGGCCGCCAGCAGGTCAAGCTGCGCCGCCACTGCACCTCTCCTATTCACCATGGCCGCAGCGTGACCCACAGAGGATGGCTGGGCTGAGTGGGAATTACCGAGGGCAACCGGCATCTTGGTCGCCAGCTGCGCCGGTGCTGCAGCGCTTGGATGCTCGTTGATGGCTGCAGCTTGAGGCACCATGGATGGCACGAACAAGGCCGCCGGGGATGAGGACGCCAGAGGGCTCCGGCCTGAGTCGCTGCTGCTTGACATCACCGCTTCCAGCTCGCGGGCGAGGAGTAGCTGGTGCTGCTCTCGGAGCAGGTCGCGCTCCTGGGCGGTGTGGCGGATGAGCTCCGCCAGCGCTTTCATGTCCTGCTCCTTGTGGCGCTCCTCCTCCCTAGCCGCCTGCAGCTCCGCCGTCGCTGCGGCTAGCCTCTGCTTGACCTCCTCCACGCTCTGCCATGGCACAACAGCACATGAAGCAAAAACAAAAAAAGGTTGAACGGAAGTGGAGAAGATTAACTAACTTGGCAGAGACGAAAAAAAACCAGGCACCATGCATGCAATTCTCGGTTGAGACCTAAGAGAGAAAACATGGAGTGCAGGTGCGGAAGAAAGAAGACGGTGGTGAACAATAACCTGGTGAGAATGGAGATCCTGCGGCGGAGGCGGCGGCCAAAGGGAGGCGAGAGACGCGTCCATGGTGATTGAGAAGTCTCCAAACCCCAGCGGCAGCGGTTCCATCGCCATTGGTCGTCTGCTCTGCTCTTCTCTTCTCCCTTAACCTGTGATGACGATCTGCGGTAGGGTGTTGCGTCGTGGCCAAGGAGTAGATAGATAGATGGCCAAGGGAAAAGCTTAGCACGGTGCTGGCGGGCAGAGAGATATATGCTGCGCGCCGAGCCAAAGGTAAATAATGCAGAGGGATTTCCTTCCTTGTTTCAAAGTTTCCAAGTTTCCGTCTAATATATGCGTAAAAAAAGGGAATGTAAATATATATATGGAATGTGCAATAATACACCTACCATTTGTGCAGCCGATTGATAGAGGAGGATGAGGCCGGCGTGCATGCATTGCATATATCCCAATTCATTTGCACGCGGAAATTAAAGAAGGGAAGATGCTGGTAGGGGAGGAGCTGATCTCTTTCCCTCTTTCTTTTCCCTTTCATGTCTCCTTGTCCTTGGGCCCCATATAAAAAAAACATGTCTCCTTAGGCCCTCACCTCAGTCTGCAAGGGCATATGACTGGTAGTCCACATCAAATGAAAACAGGCTCCGGGAAGAAAAAAGATGGATTCGATTGGTTGCCTGTTCCACGCCCACGTTGTAGCCAGTGCGTTTCAAATCACTTTTATATAACCTTCAATTTCGTGTCCATGCTTGAAGCGTTTTTACCCAATTTTGTTAAATTCATTGCACTCGGTCCATAGTTTTAAATTTGTGGAGTAGCTTCACCTCTCCATTTCACAATACTCTCATATTGTAAGTTTTTGTTTCGGTGGTATAGTAAGGTGTTCATTTGTGTTTTGTGCCTCTAATATAAAACTGAAGGTGTTTATGTGCATCTTCTTTTGTGTCTCACATCAACCTTTGTCACCTTTCTCGGCTCCCACGGCCTCGTTGGCCTGTTCCCGGAGGTGCAAACGGTCGAGGTGTTCGGGGCCGCGTGTCTATCTTCATGTTGATCCACTCGCTGCGCCAGCAACGCTCACTATGCATGTGTGGTCACCGCAGACCTGCGCAACCTTGAGCACCTCCTCGAGATCAAGTTCGGGAACTTCTCCTACATCTGAAGCACTGTGCGCGACCTCCTCGTCGACAACATCTTTGGTGCCACAATGGGAACGAAATGAAACCACAATGCAGGTCGCGCGTACATGGCACATTCATACATGCTGGCCTGTGGCGGGCCCACATGTCAAACTCATGCACGCGGCTGTGACTGCGTGCGTCGTTTGTCTGCGCGCGCCTGCCTACGTGCGACGACATGGCCACGTACTCTGTCGTTCTAACTTGTTTCGCGTGAATTATGCGTCGATCCATGCATGGACAGGACACGCAGATTTGGGCGCCGCACTGGATATGCATGTCGGCTCACGATCGTGTCTGAAACAAACAACGAACTTGCTGCTATTCCTAGCATCCTGTCCGCACCCGTGCACGTACGTACGTACAATTATTATGTTGAAAACAATTCACGCACGTACTGTACCACACAGCTAGCCGCAGCGCAGGTGTTCACACGTTCTGCACTAGTCCACCGGCCGGCCGGCAGTCGGTAAGCTCAATCACAGAAAAAAAACTCAATGCACCAAAATGAACGACACTGATAAGTGATAAGTGATAATTGTTGCTTTTTCTTAGTTCCGAAACTGAAAGTTGTTGCTACGAGGTTCAAAAAAATGTTCAGAACTTCGAAACGTATATGTTACAAGTACACTTGGAGTCTTGGACTACTCTCCCTCTATTCCTTCTTTTATGGCACCTCTTTTTTATGATTTAATTTAGACGTCGAATTGACTACTAATATTGTAGGAATGGATAATGCCACGCGGGGTGGGGTCTTGACTCTTGACTAGTCCCGCCAAATGCATGACAAAGAAATTGGGATCAATGCATACTCAGGGAAGATCGATGCTCTGAGTTTTTACCATGCTAAACAAATTAAGATAAAGAGAAGGCAAAAGAAAAAGTCAAAGAGAGGCCTAAGACAATGGAGACCCAAAGAAAGAAGAAGAGGCCTAACACAAACATTGCTAACTGTTTGGAGTGATGTAGATGGGAATAAGAAAATTCATTTAGCCTACTGGCCTTATATATGTTTGAAAAAAAGAGTTTGGGGGTTTAGGCATTCCTAACCTCCAAGATCTGAATATTTGCCTTTTAGGATCATGGGTTAAAAGGTATATTCAAGCAGAAGGGAATTTGTGGAGAAAAGCAGTAGATGCCAAATATAATACTAGGAATCCAAACATTCTTTGTTGCTAGGATGCCCACCCCTCTGTTTTCTGTAAAGGGGTGATGTTGGCAGCAGAAGCTGTTAAATTTGGGTATAAATAGCATGTATGGAATGGCAAATCCATTCGTTTCTAGGAAGATACATGGTTTGGAAATATTCCTTTAGCAGCCCAGGTCTTTGACATTTACTTTATATTTAATCAAGAAGCTAAAACCATTGATGAGTTGTGGGATGGTAATCAACTTAGATGCACTTTTAGAAGAACCTTCTCTGATGACTTGATCATCCAATGGCTAGAGATTTTAACCATTGCTGCATCAATTGTCTTATCTGAGCAGGAGGATCAAATGATCTGGATGTATGAATCCAATGGGGTTTATTCATCAAAATCTTTCTATGCTATAATCAATTTTAGAGGTGTTAAACCTATTTACCTGCCTGCTGTCTAGAAGTTGAAAATTCATCCTAGGATTCAAAATTTTCTTTGGTTACTTTCTCAGAATAAAATCATGACCAAGGACAACTTGAGACGCAGAGGTATCCCAAAATCTTTAGAATGTGGTTTGTGTAATGAATAGAATCTGTGACACACTTGTACTTTGATTGCATTGTATCTAAACTCCTTTGGAATGATGTACACATGATCTTTGATATTATGATCACTGACTATCTAGGCATTGCTTCCAAATGGTTATGTGAGTCCAGATATATGCAATTCAATGTTGTTTCATCTGCTGTCCTTTGGAGTATATGGAACAATAGGAACTCTATTGTGTTTAACAGAAAAACTTGGTTAAATATGAAGCAGGTGTGGCATCTAACCCTGGGATACTTCAGGGATTAGAAAGTGCCTTTCAAGGATCAGGAATGGGCACACCTGGATCAATTCAAACACCTGCTGATAAGGAAGCTAAATATGCCGATGGAGTTGGAGCCAAACTGAGCTGCCAGTCCTTCGGGTGGATTTCTTCCTGGAAGCCGTGTGCATCACTGGCACGGAGGGAGAGCTACTCTTGCTTACCTCTAGGAACATCCTGAATATGATGCCGTGCATATGGTGATGGGATAATCCCTCTCGGCTTCTCCAAGGACATGATCTAGGTGGTAGCTATCGAAGTATATATGAGAGTTGCCTTTTATCTGTAATAGTTTTGAGTTTACCTGGTGTGCCAAAACTAGAGTTCGGTGATCTAAAACCTTGGCAAGGACTCTTGGTTTGTGAGTGATGGCTTGCTCTCCTTGATGGCCATTTTGCTTCTCCTTTTAGTTTCATCTTAGCTTTTGGTTTGTAAAAAGCTATGGTTTCTCTGTTTCAATGAAATGAAAGGCGCCGGGGAGCGGTCCCTGTTTTTCTAAGAAAATAACTAGCGCACCATGAAAGACGGAAGAGGGAGCTATGATTACCAACATAACATATCACTATGGACTCATCCTCTCGAGAGTAGATGAACTATGTTTACCAATGTACCTGCACACTTACCACTAGCTACATGCACACTTACCACTAGCTACAGGTAAACTTTATATTTTACCAACCTGCTCAAGCTAGTAAAGGAGCCTGACCCAGAGGCATGAAATTCACCCTCACTTGAATCAAAACAAAACAAGGGCATCATAGCTCCAAGAACCATTCATTGAGCTCTATTCTTAAGTTCGAGATGTCTCGCACGACTTGGACCACCATTGTGGCAGAGAAGTTTGGAGTTAGCCTCAATGAGTCTTTGCAGGACTCAGTAAACGACCAAACCTTCCTCATATATTTTCTACATAGGACCACGTCAAGCTCTGTCGAGTCGACTGGACCTAACACTAGTGGAGAAGAGGCCTTTGGTCCCAAGCAAATGTCCCCGTTCGGAACCAAACCGGGACTAAAGGTGAGCATTGGTCCCGGTTCGTTTCGCCGTGGGCGACCCCACGCACTGGCGCCTGTCCGTTAGCGGCCTTTGGTCCCTGTTTGTACTAAAAACCGGGACTAAAGGGTCGGTGGCAGGGCGCGGCAGGCCGTGTCAGGCGTCGGAACCCTTTAGTCCCGGTTTGTGGTACAAACCGGGACCAAAGGCCCACCCTTTGGACCCGGTTTGTAATACAAACCGGGAAAAAGTCCCCAATCTGGTTATATAACCTTGCCCCTACCCAAGTGTGAGCCACACTTAGCCATTTTTTCACTTTCTTCACAAGGGTGTATTGCTCTCCTCTCTTCTTCACATGCACAAGAGGTGTTCGATGAAATGCTTAAGAGGATTTGCCACTTGAGTTTACACAAATCAAGCCACACTTAACTTGCTTTTTTCTTTTTCGTCGAGGTTAACAACTTTATCCTTTTCATCTGTAATTGATAAAATGCATGTGTATATATACATCGTGATGTTCTGTAATGGTTTTGATCAGCTTAATTATATCATGCAGATGAATCGGCAATGGATGTACATTGACCGACGGTTTGACGAGTTCACTTCGGGTCTGGATAATTTTATGGCCTTGGCGGAGGCAAACAAACATGGTGGCTTCATGTATTGTCCATGTGTTGACTGCAAGAATACCGTAAATTACGCTCACTCGAGTCTCATTCACAACCACCTTCTGCGATCCGGTTTCATGCCCAGTTACTATTGTTGGACCAAGCACGGAAAAAGAGGGGTTATGATGGAAGACAATGAAGAAGAGGAAGAGGATGATGACGGTTATCCCAATTTCCCTGAATACGATGATACTGCAGAAAGCAATGAAGACAATGAAGTAGAAGATCAAGAGGCACCAGATGAGCCTGCTGATGATGATCTTGGTCGGGCCATTGTTGATGGAAGGAGAGAATGTGAAACTGTAAAGGAAAGGTTGGCCTTCGACAAGATGATAGAAGATCACAACAAATTGTTATACCCAACTTGCGAAGATGGCCATAAAAAGCTAGGCAGCACACTGGAATTGTTGCAATGGAAGGCAGAGAACGGTGTCACTGACTCAGGATTTGGGAAGTTGCTGAAAATAATTAAGAGGAAGCTTCCAAGGGGTAACGAATTGCCCGTCAGTACGTACGAAGCGAAAAAGATTATCTGCCCTCTAGGATTAGATGTGCAAAAGATACATGCATGCATTAATGACTGCATCCTCTACCGTGGTGAGTACGGGAATTTGGATGCATGTCCGGTGTGCACTACATTGCGGCATAAGATCAGACGAGATGACCCTGGTGATGTTGAGGGCGAGCGCCCCAGGAAGAGGGTTCCTGCCAAGGTTATGTGGTATGCTCCTATAATACCACGGCTGAAACGCTTGTTCAGAAATAAAGAGCATGCTAGGTTGTTGCGATGGCACAAAGAAGACCGTAAGAAAGACGTGATGTTGAGGCACCCTGCTGATGGTTCCCAATGGAGAAAAATCGATAGAGAGTTCCCAAACTTTGCACAGGATGCAAGGAACTTAAGGTTTGGTCTAAGTACAAATGGCACGAATCCTTTTGGAGAGCAGAGCTGCAGCCATAGCACCTGGCCTGTGACTCTTTGTATATATAACCTTCCTCCTTGGTTGTGCATGAAGCGGAAGTTCATTATGATGCCAGTGCTCATACAAGGCCCGAAGCAACCCGGGAACGACATTGATGTGTACCTGAAGCCATTAGTCGAAGAACTTCTACAGCTGTGGTCCCTAGCATGTGTACGTGTGTGCGACGATCACAAGCAGGAGGAATTTGACCTAAGAGCGCTGCTTTTCGTAACCATCAATGACTGGCCTGCTCTTGGTAACATTTCAGGACAGTCAAACAAGGGATACAATGCATGCACGCACTGTTTACATGAGCTCGAAGGTGATTATTTGGAAAAATGTAAGAAGGTCGTGTACCTGGGGCATCGTCGATTTCTTAGGACTACCCATCCCGTAAGAAAGAAAGGCAAGCATTACAACGGTGAGGCTGATCACCGGAGGAAGCCTCCCCAACTTGATGGTGTTGATATATTTGGTATGGTCAAGGATCTAGATGTAATATTTGGAAAGGGTCCTGGCGGACGGTCTGTTCCGAATGACGTTGTCGGACAGCGCCCATGTGGAAGAAGAAATCTATATTTTGGGATCTACCCTATTGGGAAGTCTTAGAGGTCCGCTCTTCAATCGATGTGATGCACGTGACAAAGAATCTTTGCGTGAACCTGCTAGGCTTTCTGGGCGTGTACGGGAAGACAAAAGATACACCAGAAGCACAGGAGGACCAGCAACGTAGGAAAGACCCCAAAAAACTGCATGAGAGAGTTAAAGGACGTCATTACTCCAGCTACGCTCTTACAAAAGCAGAGAAGGAAATATTTTTTGAATGTCTGAGCAGTATCAAGGTCCCGTCTGGCTTCTCCTCCAATATAAAGGGAATAATAAATATGGAGAAGAAAACATTCCAGAACCTGAAGTCTCATGACTGTCACGTGATAATGACACAATTGCTTCCGATTGCATTGAGGGGGCTTCTACCGGAAAATGTTCGACTGCCCATTGTGAAGCTATGTGCATTCCTCAATGCAATTTCTCAGAAGGTAATAAATCCAGAAGTTCTACCGAGGTTGCAGAATGATGTGGTCCAATGTCTCGTTAGTTTTGAGCTGGTGTTCCCACCATACTTCTTCAATATTATGACACATCTCCTCGTTCACCTGGTCGATGAGATTTCCATTCTCGGTCCTGTGTTTCTACACAATATGTTCCCCTTCGAGAGGTTCATGGGAGTCTTAAAAAAATATGTTCATAACCGTGCTAGGCCAGAAGGAAGCATCTCCAAGGGCTATGGAACAGAGGAGGTCATTGAATTCTGTGTTGACTTTATTCCTGACCTTAAGTCGATTGGTGTTCCTGAATCGCGGCATGAAGGGAGACTAAGTGGAAAATGCACGCTAAGAAGGAAATCAATGATATGTAGGGACGGGATTTCTTTGACTTAAGCACACTACACAGTTCTACAAAGTTCCACCTTGGTGGCTCCGTATATCGGTGACCACAAGAACTTTCTACGCTCCCAGAACCCGGGGCAGTCGAACGATTGGATTAGACGTGAACACATGTCGACTTTCGGCGGTTGGTTGCAAAAACATCTCCTGAATAACAAAGATATTGAAGATCAAATTTGTACTTGCTGGCCCAGACACCATCTTCGACTGTAGTGACTTTCCAAGGGTACGAGATAAATGGGAATACATTTTACACGATCGCCCAAGATAAAAAGAGCACCAACCAAAACAGTGGTGTCCGATTTGATGCAATAATGAATGAAGGCCCAAATGACACATATTATGGTTACATAGAGGATATATGGGAACTTGACTATGGACCTTCTTTTAAGGTCCCTTTGTTTAGGTGCAAATGGGTCAACAAAACAGGAGGCGGGGTTCAGGTAGACAAGTTGTATGGAATGACAACAGTGGATCTCAACAATCTTGGGTATAGAGACGAACCATTCGTCCTAGCTAAGGATGTGGCCCAGGTTTTCTATGTGAAGGATATGTCTACCAAACCAAGAAAAAGGAAACATAAGGAAACAAATACATCAAACGATGAGCCAAAGCGCCACATAGTTCTTTCTGGAAAAAGAAACATCGTGGGAGTGGAGGACAAGACAGACATGTCAGAAAATTATAATAAGTTTGATGAAATTCCACCCTTCAGAGTGAACATTGATCGAGTCTGGCCATGTATCTTAATTAATTTTCAGTTGAGCTCTGTACTTTAATTCCATGTATCTGGCGGGAAACTTTTCTCATCATCAGCGTCTGCCACAACGACTTTATTGAAAATACAATTAAAATAGATAAACAACTAGTCTAGTCGATCTACTCGTCGTCGGAGGTTGTCTCGGTCCAAATGTCGTCCCACCGAGGGTCGTTGTCGGCCCAAGTTGTATTCAGGTTGTCGAGCTCGAACACGGTGACGGCCCGACGGTGGCGCCTGTTGGACCTACGATGTGCCCGGAGGTCAGCGAAGAACGCGTCGGTGTTGTCGACGTCGTTGGGGAACTGCGCCCTCCACTGGCGCATCAACTCCTCGTCGTGCTCGGTGATGGCGATCCGGCGCTGCACCTGGCGGTGGCGGCGACGGTCCTCGTCATCGATGAGGCACGACGTCGGCGCGAGGAACTCCGCCTCCTCTAGTGATTCGACGTCTGGGAAGTTCATGTCGCGCCGTGGCCGCCGAAATCGCCATGCGGCCGCGTCGTAAGTGCGCGCCGCCAGCTCCGGGGTGTTGTACGTGCCGAGGGTGAGCTGGAAGCCACCGACGCGCATCTCGGCGTAGAACCTACCGTTCGGACGCGCTCGGACGCCACGGAAGCCGGATGAGCTGCGACGGCGCGGCGGCATCCCGGCGACGAATGAACAGAGGCGACGGCGACGTGTGGTTCCGCGCGCACGTGGCGCTTTATAGCACAGCGACGCGGCAAGTTTGGCGACAGGTGGCGCGGGGAAGCGGCGGGATGTGGCACGTGGAAGCGGCATCTACACGTCGCACGCCTGCGGCGGTGGGGCGAGGCACGTGGAAGCGGCGGCGACAGGTGGCGCGGGGAAGCGGCAGGGCGTGGCACGTGGAAGCGGCATCTACACGTCGCACGGCGGTGGCGGCGGGGCGAGGCACGTGGAAGCGGCGGCGACACGTGGCATGGGGAAGGGACACGTGTGGCACGGCGGCAGCGGTGGCTAGTACATGGCGGTGGCGGTGGTGGCCAGTACACGGCGGTGGCGGCGGTGGCCAGTACATGGCGGTGGCCAGTACACGGCGGTGGTGGTGGCGGTGGTAGCCAGTACACGGCGGTGGCGGCGGTGGCCAGTACACGGCGGTGGCGGCGGTGGCCAGTACATGGCGGTGGCCAGTACACGGCGGTGGCGGCGGTGGCCAGTACATGGCGGTGGCCAGTACATGGCGGTGGCCAGTACACGGTGGTGGCGGCGGTGGCCAGTACACGGCGGTGGCGGCGGTGGCGGCGGTGGCCAGTACATGGCGGTGGCCAGTACATGGCGGTGGCCAGTACATGGCGGTGGCCAGTACACGGCGGTGGCGGTGGTGGCCAGTACACGGCGGTGGCGGCGGTGGCCAGTACATGGCGGTGGCCAGCACACGGCGGTGGCGGTGGCCAGTACACGGCGGTGGCGGTGGCGGCGGTGGCCAGTACATGGCGGTGGCGGTGGTGGCCAGTACATGGCGGTGGCGGCCAGTACATGGCGGTGGCAGTGGTGGCCAGTACATGGCGGTGGCGGCGGTGGCCAGTACACGGCGGTGGCGGCGGTGGCCAGTACATGGCGGCGGCGGCGGTGCACACGTGTGGCACGGCGGTGGCCAGTACGTGGTTTTTTTTTTAATTTGAAATAAGGCGGGAACGAATTTTTTTCAAAAAATTGGCCTTTGGTCCCGGTTTGTAATACAAACCGGGACTAAAGGCCTATTTTGCGCGCGCAGCGAAAATCGCAGCAAAATAGGCCTTTAGTCCCGTTTTGTATTACAAACCGGGACCAAAGGGGGGCCTTTGGTCCCGGTTTGTAATACGAACCGGGACCAAAGGCGGGGCCAGTATAAAAGAAAACACTTCGTTTCCGCGGAGATCAATCCCGCGGAGACGAAGCGCTAGAGCGCCGCCAGGCTGCCCAACTGCCGTGCGCCATCGCTGCCGCCGCCGCGCGCGCCATCGCCGCCGCCCTCCCGCGCGCCACCGCCTCCGCCACCGCACCGCCCGTCGCCGTCGCCACCGTGCCCGCGCCCGCCGTCGCCATCTACCGCCTCCGTCTCCGCCACCGCGCGCCCGCCGTCGCCGTCGCGCGCGCCCGAGCCGCGCCGCGCCCGCCACCGCCCGCCCCCGCAGCACGGCCGCCCCGCGGCCGCCTCTCGCCGTCCGCCGCGCCCCCGGCCGCCACCTCGATCCGCCGGTAAGCGCCGGCGCCGCCCACCCCGCTCTCCTCTTTTTTTTTATTTAATTGTTAGATTAATTAGTTAATTTGTTAGGTTAATTGTTAGATTAGTTAGTAAAATAGTTAGTTTTAGTGTTAGAAAAATTTGTTAGGTTAATTGTTTGATTAGTAAAATTGTTAGGTTAATTGTTAGATTAGTTAGTAAATAGTTAGTGTTAGTATTATAAAAATTTGTTAGGTTAATTGTTAGATTAGTAAAATTGTTAGGTTAATTGTTAGATTAGTTAGTAAATAGTTAGTGTTAGTATTAGAAAAATAGTTAGTGTTAGTGTTAGAAAAATAGTTAGTGTTTATGAGAGCCGTCGCGCCGGTAACCACTACGCTCGCGATGGCGCCCCCAAAATACGGTAGTGCCGACGCTCCTGCCGGCGCCCCCAAAATAGAGAGTATGTAGTGCCGGCGCCCCCCCAAACGGTAGTGCCGGCGCCGACTAACATAAAAGTAGTGAAGTTATTTTTTTTATGTTAACGTTGATACATATATATATATGATTTGTTTTCGTAGCTACGATGCCGCGACAGCCGCCGCGTCGTGGTAGGACTATTCTAGAGGAGACGCAGCAGATGGGGGAGGTCCGGGACTGGGCTCCGCCGGGGTGGCACTGGGAGGTCTTAGCTTCCGGGGCGCGCACCTTGGTGCGGAATCCGGGTCCCGTCGTCGACCCGGATATTCTCTGGTGGAGGTCTTATGGGCCACGGTCGTTTCAGAGGGAGCCGGCCCCCGCCGGAGGAGGTAGCTCAGCGCATTGCAGCGGAGGACGAGCACGTTCGCCGTTACATGTATGCGTTAGACACCATGTATAGGACCAGATGGTCAGTTATGCAGGGATCTCATGTTAGCTATGCTCCCGTTGTTGTTCCGTGGCTTTGGGGGTTCACCCGGCGCGGCTCAGGACCCGGTCGGCGCGTTATAGGACCCGGTCGACGCGGTTGAGAGGTTGTAGTAGTGATTGATGTATTAGGGTTAAATAAACATGAACCCGATCTATGTACGCATGTAACTGCACTATCTGCTTTCAGCACTATATTATCGATCCTTACTTAAGAACTACATATGTAACTCCATTTTGAGGTTTCTGCATTATCCTTAATTTGATCATATGATGGTTCCTATATATAGCTTGCAAGTCGTTGTAGAAAGCATGGTGGGACAGAGAGATGATACTCAAGAAAATTTCATGGCTGACCTCATAGCCAACGGTACTCTGGATGATCGCGACGACGACGTTATTCCAGATGATGGCGGTGACGATGTCACCGCAACTTTTTTGAATGACTTCGGTGAGGGAGCGGAGAATATTGAGGAAGAAGATCCTAATGGCGCCGGTGAGGAAGAAGATCATCATAATGGCTTCGGAACCGTAGTTACCCAGGTATATAAATTAATTAAGCCGCTGTTGATCGACTAGATGCATTAACTAATTAAATTGTACTGACTATGAATTATTTCTTTTTTAGCCCTCCGGATCGAGCACTTCTTCTGTAAAGTCGAAGAAGCGAGGCCCGGCCAAAAAGTTGGACGACGGTGTTAGGCACGACATCACCCATATCGCTAAGGATGGTAAACCGATTGCTCCAGAGAAAGGTGCAAAGTCATTTATAGCTCAATGCGGAGTGCTTGTTAGGGACCACGTCCCGATCGCCGTTCGAGAATGGAACAAGCCGAAGGGACTAGTGTTGTCTGCAGAGGAAGAAGCTCAAGGTCTTTATATCGATGATGTAGCCAAAGACAGCATTCTGACCAAGCTCATGTCACATTTCAACATAGTACCAGAGGGGGATGCCGCTGAAGAGGCAAAGATGGAGCAGGCCCTCCGCGACTGTGCCAAGAAGAAGATGGCCGAACTATTCAAGAACCACAAGAAAAGATTGCGCGGCTTTATCAAGAAAGACAAGATTCCGGACAGTGAGAAGGTAAAAAATCACTGGGACGAATTCGTGAAGTACATCACGGAGTCAGAAGAATTTAAGAAAAGGTCGGAAACAAATAAGGCAAATGCTGCGTTCAAGCTATATCACCAAATTCTGGGTCCAGGTGGATACAGGGCTAACCGTCCTAAGTGGCAGGCAGCTGAGGCGGAACTGACCAGTAAAGGGATCAGATTAGGGACACACGGTTGGATCGAACGGTGAAAGGAGTGGTTCTACGGGATTGGGGGAACGTTGCATCCAGAAACAGGGAAGTGCATCTATAAGAAAGCTCATCTGAAGGTTCCCATTGAAGCCCTGGAACAAGCACATAGGGAAGTGGAGGAGGGGAGGTTTCAGCCCGAAAGAGAGAACGATGAGCTGACACGCGCCCTTCGGAACAAAGAACACGGCGGACGAACACGAGGCACAGAAGGCTCCGTTCCGTGGAAGTATGGCTTTCCTGCGGAAAGAAAGAGATTTCCTGATAAAAGCCATGAGAGGAGAAAGGCAAGGGAAACAGACCGCATAGCGTCCTTAGAGGAGGGTTTTATCACCATGAAAGCCCAATTAACCATGGTAACCCAAGTACTTACATCCCAGATGGCTCAGGGGCATGCTGTAGATCCTGCATTGCTCAATGCTATCGTCCCGCTGCAATCTCAACAACACCGGAAAAGCAGCGTGGCTTCCACTCAGCAGGTGGATAATGATGATGATGACCAGGTGGTCGAGCCTCCTCGCTACCCCCCCATGGATGATCTCACTAAGAGCCGTCTTTGTGAGCTGCATGTTAAAGTTTTCAACCTATCCTTCAAGGCGGCGGTCGACATCCTCTTACCTACAAGGTCTTACCATTGCCGTCCGGTCCAAGACGACTTTGCTGTTGTGATGGTGGATGAAGTGTTGAGAGATTATGAGGGGTTGGTGCTTGAGCACCCTGCAGGTGAAGATGGGGAAATCAAAGAACTGGGAGAAGCCCGTAGAACCACCGTGCAATGGCGGAAGGAGAACATTGTGTTTCCAGGTGAGAAGCCACCAAGCAGGCCACCTCGTCCGCCTCCTCCGCCACCTGCGCAGTCTCCTCGGCGTGATGATTCTCCTCTGCGCGATGATGATTCCCCTGTGCATGAGCAGTCTCCTCCGCGTGAAAATACTCCGCTGCCTCCTCCTCCTCGTCAGGAGACTCCACCGCCTCCACCTAAGCAAAAGAGGAAGCTAACCGCGGCACCTCCTACAGCTCCGAAGAGATCATCAACTCCGATGAGGGCACAGACTCCAGAGTTGTTACCACATGAGCAGACTGAAGAGCAAAAGGAATTTCTTGCGTCAAAGAAGATGTTCATTCCACCGCATACAGTGAAGCACTTTGCCGAGACGAGAATGAAGAGACCTGAGCTGAGAGCTGATTATGACCGCTCTCTTGGACAGTCCTCTAGAGCGAGCAAAGCAAAAAAAGTCGCCCAGCTTGGACAACAGGACATTCAGGCCATACCCCACTTCGTCGTGCAGCCCTATGATGATCCAGAGACGGCATCGATGATCGAACGGGAGGCTAGAGCTCAGGGAGCATCAGTTGAGTACGAAGATTACTATCCAACGGCTCAAGTGGTAAACAAGTATAGATACAGATCTGATCTCGTCAAACCTGGCGAGCTCGCGCGTCTAGGGACTCAGATGCGAAGGTTGCATATGAATGGTACCTGAAAGCCTGTCGAAGAGGTGATCGCTACCTCACGGTGTATCTTAGAGATGAGCATTACTTCCGGGGGAACGAGGAGATAAACATTGAGTTAGAAGAACTGTTTCAGTTATTCAATCAAGACGCCCTCGACAAAGCTGTCATCAGTTGCTACTGCCTGTAAGTGATTTATTTATGTAATTAAGTCTGTAGCTCAGCTCATTCATTTGCACTAACAATTATCCTCACTATATTCTTTGTGTATGCTATACATTTAATTATGCAGAATGAAGAAGCTCGAATGCAAAAGAGGCAAGCTCCTCGAGCTGGGGTTCATTGACCCAGACACAGTTCATGAAGTTATGGTTCAACAGTACCCCAAGGACACAGACGACAACATGGTAATGTTTTTAGTGAAGCAAGCAAACAAAGAGGATATATTCTTTCCCTACAACTTCAAGTGAGTGTTATATATAACATACATTATGCTTGTGCAGCTTCCACTTTATTCTCGTAATCATTGAGCTATGCTTGTGCAGATTCCACTTTATTCTCCTAATCATTGTTCTTCACAAAGGAGTCGTAAATGTCATGGACTCGAAACGTAAAGAACATGCGGAATGGGCGGACATGGCTGCCATCCTCCAGAGGTAATTTCAATCAATTTCGTATTGGCATCTTCATCTGTTCTAATTCGACGATATCATCAACTAATCAATAACTCATTTACTTATTATTTTTTGCCGGGCTGGGCTTGGAAACGGTTCATCAATACTGTTCCGGGTAAATGGAAACTGGAGCTTACATTTCAAGATTACCCTGTAAGTAGTACTATATATATAGCTATGTCCGTGAAACTCTATATATGATATTTACTTTCAATATGATGCTTGATTATTAGTTTGATCGAACTATTTTTTCGTAAAGTGTATGAGGCAGGAACCCGGGAATAACTTATGTGGATACTACGTCTGCACCTTCATTCGTGAAATGTCCTGTCCCAAGGGTGGGGATGCCCGTATACACCACACTCGTGTACGATAACAAATTTTCACAATTAATCTTAATTAGTACCATCTATTGTATTGAATTCCATTCATATATATATATTGATCTCCTTTTTAAAATATAGATGATACGCCTGCGGGACACTCTCATAACGGAGGATCAAATACGAGCAATTCAAGAGGAAATCGCGGGATTCTTTCTTACCGAGGTCATTGCCCCAGGTGGAGAGCACTATGCGCAGGTCGTAGCTATATGTTGAGCAACTTCGTAGAAGCTAATAGATTTAGTAAAGAGATCCGACTTTATATTGTAAATATGCATGCATTACGTGTACTGTTGACGATGTCTATATATATTCACGACGATATTTTGTGGTTTCTTGAATGATATATATGCATTGCTGAAACTCTGCTGCGGCAGAGAAACGCCCTGTTTCTCTGCCGCGGCGAGCTTCGACCTAAACCTGTGCCGCGACAGAGAAATAGCAATTCTCTGCCGCGGCAGAGAACCTCCAGGCCCGGTTCGTACCACGAACCGGGACCAAAGGCCATCCACCGCGAGCGTCCTGGCCGCACCACGTGGCGCCGCCTTTAGGCCCGGTGCAACTTTAAACCGGGAATAAAGGGGGACCCTTTAGTCCCGCCTAATTGGTCCCGGTTTGGAAACCGGGACTGAAGGCCCATACGAACCGTGCCTATAGCCCCGTTTTCAACTAGTGTAATATGAAGACTCGTTGCAACAATGTTGCCAACGACACCCCAACAAATAATATGTGAGATGATATTGTCATAAAAAAACATTCAGAAAAACTATTGACTACGAGTCCAATAATATATTATTGTTTTCTTCTCGAAAGTAAGGAAATCATATTTTTCTCTCTGTACTCTCAAATGGATGCTTGCCGCTGCTGACACTATGCAAGGCCCACTAGTCAGCTGCACGCGAGGGACGGTACCACGACCGGAAATCACTTATTTGCAGAGTGGGCAAAAATACAGGGAAAAGCTAAAACACACTAGATATGCACAAAAACACGCACGTACACACTGGATATGTGCGAGACGACCGCGTGTATGATGCAAACAACAAACTAACTAGCTAGCTTCCCGTCGGCGCTGTGAGAAGCTCCATCCGGAGCCTGACGGCGCCGATATCATGGCGTTGGTCAGCGAGACTTGCACCGGCGGCGGGTTGCGCCAGCGCGGCAGCGGCCCTGCCACGAGCAGGCTCTGCAGGAGAGGCCCAGCCTCCATCACCGCCTGCAGCAGCCGCCCCTTGTGCGGCAAAGGCCTCTTTGCCGCCAGCAGCTCAAGCCGCCCCGCCGCTGCTGCAGCAGCGGTCGTAATATCCACATAGGATGGCTCGAACAAGGCTGAGGGGCGGTCGACAAGGGCCGTTGCTTCGGGAGTGCTTGGTAGCTTGAACAAGGGGGAACGATCGTCGCCCGGTGCCGGGTCCGAGTCGCTGCTGCTAGACGTCGCCGCCGCCAGCTCGTCGGCCAGCAGTAGGAGGTGCTGCTCTTGGAGAAGGTCGCGCTCCTGCGCGGTGCGGCGGATGAGCTCCATGAGCGCGGCGATATTCTGATCCTTGAGTCGCACCCCCTCCGTCGCCAGCTGCAGCTCCGCAGTCGCAGCAGCTAGCTTCTGCTTCATCTCCTCCACGCTCTGCTATTCATGAATGATAGAGCGAGAAGGTATTGGTCAAGGGCGAGAGTTGGAGGAGAAGCATATGGCAATGCAAATTAATCGACGGCAAATAACCTCCATGTGTTGGTAGCAATGGGGGGCATCATCCTGGGCGAGCGGCCAGAGGGAGGCGAGAGACGCGTCCATTGTGATGGAGAAGTCCGCGAACCCGAGCGGCAGCGGCTCCATCGCCATTACCGATCTTCCTGCTCGATCGACCGTGCGTGTCGGCAGAGGAGGAAGATGATGGAGAAGAGAAGCTGGACCGGATATATAGCGCGGCCGGAGGCGCGCGGAGGGGCAGAAGCTTCCTTTCGCAGTACGTGTTTCCATATGGAGTACAGCATGCATGCATGAGTAAACAAGGAAGGCGGAATTACTGATCACCGGTCAAACCCACAGCAGGGGCCAGCCTGCAGGCGTATCTCTACTACTTCTATACCTAATAATAAAGGAGCTAAGGTTTCTGCCAAAAAGTTTCGTCAACGTTTTTTTTGGGACTGTTTTGCCCTCCCACCAAAACACATATTATGCACTTTTACCACCTACCGGTTCATTATGTTTCTTCTTTTCTTTTTCCCATCGAACAAACGAACCCGCTTCATGCCACGTACAAGATGAAAACTCTGCGCGACACGAACGAACCCGCTTCAGGCCACGTACAAGACGAAAACTCTGCGCGACGGAAACAAGTGATTGTATCTCCCACGTTCTCCTCTCGACTATGCACCAACAGAGTCCTTTCCAAGTTTTAAAAAGAAAACACAGTTTCCTTTTCACGATGGACTCCCTTGCCCGTTCCGCAAACCGGAGTCCGGAGGCTACAAATAGCAGCCAATTCCATCGACTGGAAATCATAAAATCTCGCCGATCCAACTTTCCGACCGCCCGTGTGCATCCTTCCGTCGGCCGGCGGCGGATCGGGGCCTCGCGCTGCAGCGGCAGCCAAACTTAGCAGAGGAAAAAAGGAAACAGATGCTACCCTGATTGCGCCCTTAATTGTTGTCGAATCCTCCCCTGCCATGATGTCTTAATGGCGGTGTGTATCCATGGCGCATTGCTTGAAAAAGAATCGTGGTGGGCACCGCAGCTAACGGTCGAGGTCGCTGCAGAGGAAGAGATTTGCATCCGGCAAGGCTGCACGACCTGGTCTCCAGCTGTACGGATTCGGCATCCACGATTTGCTACTCCACCACGACCTGGCCTTGCGCTCGTCCTCAACTCCAAGGCCGCCACGACGGCAACAGGCTGCCTCCCTCGGCAGATACTTATCATCGCAGTCCTGGAGGGAGACGAATGCGGCGCCGAGGTCCCGGCTACAGGGCCTCGACAACCGGATCGACAGTGGTGGCAGGCAGCCACTCCCTGTCGCCCTTCGTTTGCATGTTCGTCCAACGTGTCGCCCACGAACTCAGTCCATGCGAACGCGCAGAGCGGCCGGTGCCCGTTGCCATGGCGACTCCGTGGTCAGGAGATTCTACTTGCTAGGCTGCAGCCGCATCGTACACTACAGCTGGCTGCTCTGAATTTTGCTGCTTACCGAAGGAGTGAGAATGAAGCGCACCCAAGGCTTCTCCTTGGCAACCAGATGCTTTCGATTTGCTAATGTTTCGCTACTAACTCTGTATGAATAAATCGTAGAACTCAGATAATAACATAGATGTTGAATTGCTGATAACAGGTGATCATGTTTGTCATTTGTGCAAGTGATGACTGATGCACGCCCTGATGTGTTGTTTGATTTAGGCTGCAGCAAACGCATGGCATGATTCAGATTCAGGTGGAGACCGACTCGGTGAAGCACTCCTCCGGTCAAAATAATGGTGTTAGCCAAGATGCTTGCTGCAACTAAATTTGCAAGTTTAGGCTTGTTGATTGAGATAAATTTCTGAAACTTCTGTTGTCCATGCAGCATTTGCAGTCAAAGGGCAAGTGAATTGGAATACTCGTTACGGGCAAGTACTGAAATATTTGAGTGTGATCGCCTGCAGTGTTAAAATCAGAGCACCACTCGTCCTCAAAAAGGAAAATAAGAGCGGAAAGTTTACTAATAATGGCGGGTCAGTGGAGAGGGTTTATATTTTGACACAATGAAAAGGTGTCCCAGATACACCTCATGCTACTTTTACCCTATAGTTGTTTGCGTTAGCTAGCCGAACGGTTTGTATACTGATTATTCTTTTAGTTACCCACAATTGACATGGGTTGCATCTTGGTTAGTTGACGAGGCACAATCTATATATGAGTATCATCGATACATTTTCTCATTGCCAATTTTTTATTAAATGTATTATTATGCTTTTTTAGTGTATAATATTAAAGTAGTGCATATGTTATGGATAAATTATATAAGGGTCGTGATGACAATCATTACAAGTTTGTGTACAAGTCAGTGCACTGAGAGCCTCGCAAGCTCATTATTTTAGGATTAATCAAAATGGGAGAAAATGTGACCATCGATGTTGATGATGGCACCGAGAAGAAGTGTTATTAGGTATGATTCACTAGAGGTTCGAGTATGAGTTTCTCCCGGTGCAACGCACGGGCACTTTTGCTAGTATATATATACTTAAAAAGAAGGAACGTGTTCCCCCTTCTCCCCTCCTTTGGTCGTCCTCTCTTTGGTCGTGCGGCTCCCTCCCTTGATCGCTCACCCGCCTGGGCTAGGCATCAACATGGGCCGACCTCAGCCCATCGCTTCAACCGCATCACCTCATTGAGAAGAAGCAAGTCCACGATACCCAGCTAGCGTTCGCTCGAGGAAAAAACACAACCGACGGAAACCCTAGCCACCCACGCTGCCTAGCTCCCCTCCGCCGCCCCATTCCTCGCCTCCCCTCCGCCGCCCCTTCGCTTCCTCCTCTCTGCCACGTCCAGCTCCCCATGAACAGGACCGAGAGGATGTAGCCCTTCCTCACCGGCGCTCGGTCCGCAGATGCGACGCGCGAGAGTGAAGGATGAGCGGCAGTGGCCCACTCCCTCCTCTTCGCTGCCGCCCTCCCTCCCCTGGCCATCGCCTCTCTTTCCCCACACCGCTTCCTCTCATTCTCCCAGCGGGCTCGTTTCTCCTCTGTGGAAGAAATCCATGGGAATCACGATCGACAGCGTGGAGGATGCGGCAGTGGCATGGGAAGTCAACGGCGCCGACGAGGATGGAGACAGAAAATCAGTGGTTCGGTTTGCATCTTATATTTGTCATGTGGCCGACGTACTGGGCTCCAGCGCCGTCGTTGGAGGCGAGGGCCATCGTGGGCGTGCAGACTGCGCACAGCTTTGCCTCGCATGGATGTCACTGCTTCGACTGCCACCCAAACGTGTAAGTGTCGTTCCTTCTCTCCCTCTCTCTCTTGTCTGATTAAAGTTTGAGGAGATTTCTTTCCCGTATGGGCTTGTAGAAGTGTTAATTGTGGAGGTTCAGTTTACGATTTGATCTGGTTGGTTCGGTAAGATCAGAAAATGAGAAGGGCTACGATCTGTACATGTTTAGGTATTATCCGGATTATTTCCTTGGTTGCCGAAAGTACACATGGTTTTGTGGGTTTGTCTCTTTATTTTGAAGTTCAGATTGTGCTTATATATAGTGTTGATAATTTAGACTATGTAGATTGCAGGTATGCCAAGAAACATCCATCGGAATATATTAAGTACTTCCATTTGTATAGATATAAAGTGAAAAATTCATATATTGTGAAGAACATTGGGTTTATTGGATTACCCTTCTTTCAGAACTAAATGGCCCCTGCCGAAGGAATGTACTGATGATGACTCTACCGCCTAAATTTACCAAGTATACTGCTATGATGCCCTGCGGTATTTTATCTATGAAGTCAGATGGGTTCAGTTACTTGATATTGCTTGAGGAGATCAATAGTCTGTAGAATATTAGTTGCTTGAGGAGATCAATAGTCTGTAGAATATATTGGTTGTAAAGTTATTTGGAGCGGTTTTGATAGGGTTTCGGTTGAGTAATAGGAAAGCAAACCAAGTTGCGCATGAGCTTGCTATGGTTTCTTTTGATTCTAGCAATTCTTGTAATTAGATCGATGAACCCCCTAGCTTTATCATTAGCAAGCTTGCAAACGATGTAACCATTTTGTAGCAGCAAGTTTCTTACGCACTTTTTGCCTTACCAGGGTATCAAGGGGACTGGAAGGTTTTTAATGAGGCGGCTTGCTTGCTTTATTTATATGAATGATGTTCAATTTTTTTTTTTGCCAACGACACTCCAACAAATAATAGGAGAGATACTGTCATAAAATACATTCCAAAAAAACTATTGACTGCAAATAATATGTTATTGAAAATGTTGTTTATTTTCTTCTCAAAAGGAAGGAAATCATATTTTTCTCTCTCTGTCATCTCAAATGGATGCTTGCCGCTGCCGACACTATGCATGGCCTACCAGTCAGCTGCACGCGAGGGACGTACCACTACCGGAAATCACTTATTTGCAGAGTGGGCAAAATACACGGAAAAGCCTAAAACACACTAGATATGTATGCACAAAAACGCGTACGTACACACTGGATATATGTGCGAGACCACCTGTCTGATACAAACAACAAACTGGCTAGCTTCCCGTCGGCGCTGTGAGAAGCTCCATCCGGAGCCTGACGGCGCCGATATCATGGCGTTGGTCAGCGAGACTTGCACCGGCGGCGGGTTGCGCCAGCGCGGCAGCGGCCCTGCCACGAGCAGGCTCTGCAGGAGAGGCCCAGCCTCCATCACCGCCTGCAGCAGCCGCCCCTTGTGCGGCAAAGGCCTCTTTGCCGCCAGCAGCTCAAGCCGCCCCGCCGCTGCTGCAGCAGCGGTCGTAATATCCACATAGGATGGCTCGAACAAGGCTGAGGGGCGGTCGACAAGGGCCGTTGCTTCGGGAGAGCTTGGCAGCTTGAACAAGGGGGAACGATCGTCGCCCGGTGCCGGGTCCGAGTCGCTGCTGCTAGACGTCGCCGCCGCCAGCTCGTGGGCCAGAAGTAGGAGGTGCTGCTCTTGGAGAAGGTCGCGCTCCTGCGCGGTGCGGCGGATGAGCTCCATGAGCGCGGCGATATTCTGATCCTTGAGCCGCACCCCCTCCGTCGCCACCTGCAGCTCCGCAGTCGCGGCAGCTAGCTTCTGCTGCATCTCCTCCACGCTCTGCTATTCATGGTAGAGCGAGAAGGATTGGTCAAGGGCGAGAGTTGGAGGAGAAGCATATGGCAATGCAAATTAATCGACGGCAAATAACCTCCATGTGTTGGTAGCAATGGGGGGCATCATCCTGGGCGAGCGGCCAGAGGGAGGCGAGAGACGCGTCCATTGTGATGGAGAAGTCCGCGAACCCGAGCGGCAGCGGCTCCATCGCCATTACCGATCTTCCTGCTCGATCGACCGTGCGTGTCGGCAGAGGAGGAAGATGATGGAGAAGAGAAGCTGGACCGGATATATAGCGCGGCCGGAGGCGCGCGGAGGGGCAGAAGCTTCCTTTCGCAGTACGTGTTTCCATATGGAGTACAGCATGCATGCATGAGTGAGTAAACAAGGAAGGCGGAATTACTGATCACCGGTCAACCCCACAGCAGGGGCCAGCCTGCAGGCGTATTAAGGTTAAACGCGTGAGAGAGGTGGTATATCCACCGACGTCGGCTGGGCAAGAGAAGGCGATGTACTGCTACCTCGTCTAGATGTACTGCCTTGCTCGCTCGTACGATTTGCACTGCTCGTGCGCGGCCTAGAGTTTTGCTATCTCTTGCCACGCATTTTCCTTCCCAAACCTTTACTATTTTCACTCCCCAACACTACCGGAGAAATGGAGAATGGTGCTTTGCAGTGTGAGCAAACACATGGCACCGATCGTAACGATAAATGCCCTTTGCCGTGTGTTTTTGACCCAAAACATGGCAAGGTTTTGCCGTTTGTAATATTCTTTGCCCTGTGTAACCCTAGGAAAGTCACGACAAATGTTGATCATGAGCGAGCATGTATAGGTGCCACATGTGCCACTTTGCCGAGCGTCGTCTTGAGGAAACACATGGCAATGTTCAAACCTTTGTTGCGTGTAAAGCCCGCAAGCGCACGGCAAATCCATGCCCACTTATTCTTGCCATGACGGTCAGCAGCTACCAAGGTATGTGGCGGCAAGTGGGGAACGACAATCGGGCAGTCGTCAACTCCAATAGCTTCGGTGCGCCTCTCCTATGTTGGGCTCAGCTGCATGCCTGGACGAAAATGTCACCGACAATACTTTCCGGATTTTTTTAAGAGAATCAAAACATAAACTAGACTCAATCTCTCAATGTTTAAATATGCTCACATAATTAAAATAGAACCTTCAGATTAAATCTATGGACTAAGCCGACTTAGGTATTAAAAGGAAGAACACCATTTGTTTTCTCAATTTTTTTGCAAAACATAATATATAGACATAGACGCTCACAAATTTATACATACACTCATCCCAATGAACGTACACACACACACGCACAAGTACACACACACACATCTTACCCGTATGAGCTCCTCCGAGAGACCGAGTCCAATAAATTAATTTGCTGGTTTTGAGATTGACGAGTGCCACTTTCCAGCAATTGAAACCTTGGCCGCTGCCGCCGTGCGACTATATGTTGTTGGACTTGTCTAGGGTGCACACACGCAAACCACATGAGGTACCACACGTAGGGTGCACCAAGCCGGCCCCAGGCCACATTCAGACACACATGCCTGTCGTCTCACGGCCGTGTCTGAAACAAATAACAAACCAGCTAGCTTCATGTACCACAGTGTGCACGACCACACTTATGTTGAAAAAACTTCACAGCCGTAGGTGTGCACGTTCGACGCTAGGTCCGGCCGGCCGACAGTCGGAGGGCTAAACAAAGCTGAATGTAACATGAAAAAGGCTTCAAATAGTTGCCAGGAAAACCAAAAAAAGAATTGCTTCTCCTATACTCATCACGGCATGGGTCATAGGACTATTTTACAATTAATGACGAATATGCAGGAGAAGAGGCAGTCCTTGTCGATCTCTAGGACGAGCCCACTCAGAAAAAGAATCGACGGAGCCCTGTCAAGTAGGCTTTCTGTTTCGACCTGACTCCATCTATTGTCGGAGAATCCTATTCTCCGCCCGCTGCCGGCAGTATGTTAGGCGCTGCCTGCAGCGGGCGTACGTGGGCTTGACCCATTTTCGAGGAGGGTGGTTTCTTTCCGGGTTTAGGCCTGGTTCTTTTTGGCTTAGGCTTGTGTAGAAATAGCTTAAGTTAGCTGCCCCAGAGAAACTGTATTGGAAAATAAGTCCTACAGAACATGCAGTCCAGTTCTTTTTGGCGTATGTCATGTGAGCTTATTTTTCAGTTGTATGATAATAAATCTATTATACCCTTAAATCATAACAGTCAAATAATATTTATCTATGATGATAGCAAAAAAGAGAGAACATCTGAGATTAATCATTTAACAAATGATAGTACACTTCTATAAAAATAATACATGTAAAAATTGCCTTTAAATTGTTGACCATGCTCAGTTATTTGGAACATCAATCGTCAAAATCTCACGGATTCAATCATCAAAGTAACTAGCTAACAAATCCATCAGTAGAAACCGTGTTGTATACACTAGCAGCACGTAGAAAACGGGAGTTGTAAAAAAATACGATGAGCAGCCTGGCCGTCGGTAGAGATACCATGGGTCTCGGCCTCTCCGGGAGAGCTAGAGGTGGCATTAGGAGAGTTCGAGGCGAACCAAGGGAAAGAAACGTGGAGGCGTACCTGGGGAGAACTCTGGGGAGCCGGTGCTGTCCAAGGCTTGAGGGGAGCGCTGGGCGAGCTCGAGGGAGCGACATGGGGGCGAACTGGTGGGAGGCGGTTGCGGGCGAGCACGGGGAAAGGCAGTTCCGCAGGTGAGAGGCGGCGACGCAGGACCGAATTTCTGGGACGAGGTGGAGGAGTTGCTCCACCAGGGCCCGTAGAGCGGCGGCGACGGGAAGTCGCGGTCCTGTCGACAGGACGAGAACGGTTTGTTCCCAGGAAGCAGATCCTGTCGATGGTGGGGTGGCATTTTGGCCGCGATTAACGGTTCGTTTCGGGGTACTTTAGGAAAATGAAAGTTTACATAAAACGAGAAGCTCGGCAAGCTGCCGGGAAGCTGCTGCTCTCCCGTAGCTTCTTCCAACTCAACAGCAAGGGGCGGTGGCGGAAAATTTAAGCCCGGCTGAAAAATCAAGTTTTTTTTTTTTTTGCGAAAGGGATGATATATTAATTCTCCGAACTTACAGAAAGGTCCAGAAATAAAGGAAAAATTACAAGGAAGCCCTCTGGATCCCGACGACGACGACGAGCCGGAGCTGACGATGGCGCGCCGCTGCTGAAGCTCCCCAAACATTGGATCGCCGGAGCCCACCACACCGCAGACGGGAAGTCACCGAGCACCGCCTCCGAAGAGACTACTACCGGGAACGCCGGCGCCGCCGCGAAGAACCTCTGTATCATCCACTTATTAAACTGCATCCAGATCCACCGCATACCTGGATCTGGCCGTGGTGCAGGGAAAGTCGCACGCAGGTCGGTGAAGCCCCAGAGTACTCCATCGCCGGAGGGGATCTGCGCGGACAACGGACGAACCAACAGCAGCTCCGCCTCCGAAGCGCCGCCGGCCGGACACCTGCCAAGCCCTACCATGAATACACTCCGTGAGACGGGCTTCCCCCACCCTCCCGCCGCCGGAGCAGCTGACAGAGGAGAGGGAACCCACGCCTCACCGGCGGAAGAGGTGGACCGGCGGTGGACTCTCAAAATCGCCTCTCTGATCAAGTTTTTTTTAGCTTTGGTTTAAATTTGCGGCTAAGATGCTTGATAAGCTGAAAAGAACTGAACCTTACTTCTCTGTCTGGCTTTCTGTTTATTTTTCTTCAGGTTTTTTTTAAGTACGATTTTGTCGGTCTTTTATTGAACATTTTTCGATTTTGAACTTTTGGATCTTTTTCAAGTTTGAACTTTTTTCAGGTGTGAATAATTTTATTTTTTCGATTTTTTATTAGAACAAAATTTAATATTTTTTTAATATTTTTAAATTATAAAAATTTATTCGAAATCTGAATATTTTTAAATTAAAACAAAAATACAAAAAATACCTGATTATCTGGCTGCATTGGGAGCAGCCCATAATCGTGCGCTGCATGCAGAGCAAAGGTTTCCCTCCGTTGAAGGCGGAAAATAGGCGCACCCCACTGTACCGCTTATAGCAAGTTCGAGCACCACTAAACCCGCAACCGTCTCTATTGGGTGGGCTGCTTTGGTCTTGGTTACTAAGGGGCATGATTTGTTTGCTTTTTAAATCTGGAAATAATGTAATTTTTTATATAATCACTTTACTAATTAGGAGAAAATTATTGAAAATTATAAAAATGTTCTTGCACTACTAATTTCACTCGACAAAAACTATTATGTGTGCTTTAACAATGTCATGTTGTCTAAATTTTTGTGATGTATATTAAAGCTATGTTCATTTTTGATACATATGTTCACGGCTAAAAAGAATCTTCACAAGTTCGAAATACATATGGTTACGGGTTCTAAATAAGGTCCAAAATACATATGCTCATTGTTACTCGACAAGAGTAACAGGTCTACTATCCCTGTATTCTTATTTTTTGCCACCTCATTTTTATGGTTTAGTTTAATCAATCGAAGTGACTAATAATTAATACTGCAGGAATGACAAATTCCACGCTGGTTACTAGTCACTCACACCAAGTGCACGACAAAGAAATTGAGGTTCAAGGCATAAACAGTGAAGGCTCAATTAATCCCCTATTTCTTGTGGCTGTAATTCCGCCCGTACAAGTATCACGATCGAATTTCTCCGAAACCACACGAGCATGCAGGTGCCAATCGAGCAAAGGGATATCGCTAGCGAGATTTGAGAGGAGCCGCTACCTGCCCATTTTCTGAAGAAAGATTCTGTAGGCATGAGAGAGTTCAAGAAGCAACGACGCAGATCAGCACTACGGGTTGGTCCTTCGTCTAGCTGCGGCGCATATCGAGAAGAGAAGCGGACAGAGCACGATGGTTCCAGAGCAAGCCGTCGCTCTCCACCTTCTTCCTTCTGTGGCTCACACATATTTGCAGCACACCCAACCAATAATGGGTCGTGGCCTAGGCCTAGCTGACATGCAGACACATCCATCAACTAATCACGAAGAAAGATTCCGGCCAAGGTCGCCGTCGCCAGTAATCTAGCACCGTCATTAGCTAGAAAAATTGGAACCACACAACTAATAGGAGAATCTAGCAATATATCTACGCCGCCGAAGCATGCAGCGCAACGCAACCACTCCGTCCTCATCGACCAGGTCACTTGTCAGCACACGAGAATGAGTGAAAAAACAAAGGAAAAAGCTGGAGACCGCCGGGCCGGAAGCGGCCATGGACGTCCGGCGACGTCACTGGTCGGCGCCGCACCACGCTCCTCCGCCAATGGTTTCTCCACGTGGCGGGATCCTAATGGCCAGGAGGCCCGCCCTATCATCCGAGCACGGCTGGGCGGCCGGAGCAGCCGAAACGTCGACGTCCCTCTGTCGATCTCGAGGGCACAAACAGCTTGTACCAGCTCCATGTTTAAGCTTGGTGTGCTTATTTTAGCTTTAGTTATGTGTTATCCATCTCTAATCAACCATTCGTACAATCGTACCCCTTTTTTTAGATAATCTCTGCTTGCTTCGTGTTCTCTACTAATTAGTCTTGTGTATGGTTCTTGGTTTTGTTATGTCGCAAGCATCTCTAATCATCCATAAAGTTACTTTTTTTTAAAAGATTATCTCTGTTCATCCGTATGCAACAGAACAACAGTAGGTACTCACATGATTGAGTGGGAGATGATGACTCGTGGCGTGAATATGACCATGAACAATCAAGGAGTGCCTAGCTATATTATTATGGTTTGGTTAACAGTGTGACTCTTAGAATTTCCTTTTTACATTGGAACTCCCTAGCTAGCACTACATACTCACTTGCTTCACTAAACTTACAATTCTGAATTAAATTCAAAGACAAGTTCGATGGTGGTCTTGAAAATCAAACCTCTTAGCACCGATACCGCATCGAATTCGAGCATCGACCAATCAGCTAACAAAGAAGGGTGGACATTTAATTGAACATTCTGTTTCTCCAACCTTGTTTGTGTTTCTCACGTAGCTCATTTTCGATATTGGAGTAATGTATTCTTTTAGGTGGATACTGACATCGGAAAATAGCCGGATCACTTATTCTTGTTGTTCTAATGGCGAAACAGAGAGATATGAGAAATATGGAGACCAAGAAGTTGCAACTGTTGGTGAATTTTTTAGGGTTTAGGGTTTAATTAAGTTGGTGAAGGAGGATATTGACTGGTGCACACACACATGACCCCAGAGATGTAGCACCGGTACCTTAGGTTTTTTATCGTTCTTAACTCAGCACTAGCGGCACATAGAGCCTAGCTATCTCGGCTTGTAATTTACATTGTTTTCTATCTAATCGAATGGAAGCTTGACTGCCCCTTTTCCAAAAATAGAAGAAGTTCCAACATAGGAAAACAAATGAAGAAGACAATTAAGTTCCAATGAAAAGTTTAGCCGCAATTCAAATTACTTAGGGTTTCTAGAAATAAAATGCAAATAATGAAACATGTAGCTTTACGATGCAAAATTGGTGAATTAGTTTGATAAAATGTTCATAAATGGGATTTGCTAGCGCCCGTGTCAGGTGGCATCAAATGTAAGTGGCTTCTCTTCATTGTCATCCTCTTTTGACCGAGCCTTCCACCTTCTAGCTTATAAAACCTCGTACTCTGAGTATCGTGGTCACGTAAGTCGTCATGGAATGATTTTCTGCCAAACTTTACGGGTTTTGATTTTGAAATACTAGCTCGAAGTGAATGTTAAAGAAACAAAAAAGAAACAATGCCAGATAAAAAAATTGAAGTCGCTTTTATTGTTTTCTGGACATACAAAAAGATATAATTGCGAATTTGGTAAAACAAAAAAGAAGCAAAAGCGTACAACAACTACTCTGATCATTGCCATCTAAATGAAACCAATCCCGTGACCTAGATTATTGCCGCCCAAAAGAAAAACAATCGTGTTCGTGATGCGCAAACATCCGTAGAGAAAAAAAAAAGAATGGCCGTCTATGTGTGATCTGATCCCAATCCCATACTTGTTTGAAGCGGTCGTGACTGGCTCTAGCAAGTTCCCCGGCCAGCCTCACATCCATTCCTGGACTATATATAAGGCCCGTAACTAACTGACTGACACCACAACCACAACACCATATCCAGAGCAGAGTGTCCGAACAGAGTCTAGAGCAGTCTGTCGAGACAGAGTCCCCAAGAAAGCAAATCGAAAATGCCGGTGAGCAGGATCGCCATCGGCTCTCCGGGGGAGCTCTCCCACCCCGACACCTTCCGGGCCGGCGTTGCCGAGTTCATCTCCATGCTCATCTTCGTCTTCGCCGGCTCAGGCTCCGGCATGGCCTTCGGTACGTACGAAACTAGTCCACACATCGACCATCTCGTTCTTGGCGTGTGTATCATCATGCCATCCATCGTGCACACATCTACTGACCACCATGCCCGCATCTTGTTGCAGCCAAGCTATCTGACGGCGGCCCGACGACGCCGGCGGGGCTGATCGCGGCGGCGCTGGCGCACGCTCTGGCCCTGTTCGTCGCGGTGTCAGTGGGCGCCAACATCTCCGGCGGGCACGTGAACCCGGCGGTCACATTCGGCGCCTTCGTGGGCGGCAACATCAGCCTCCTCAAGGCCGTCGTCTACTGGGTCGCCCAGCTGCTCGGCTCCGTGGTCGCCTGCCTCCTCCTCAAGATCGCCACCGGCGGCGAGGCCGTGGGCGCCTTCTCCCTCTCCGCCGGCGTCGGGGTCTGGAACGCGGTGGTGTTCGAGATCGTCATGACCTTCGGCCTCGTCTACACGGTGTACGCCACCGCGGTGGACCCCAAGAAGGGGGACCTCGGCACCATCGCGCCCATCGCCATTGGCTTCATCGTCGGCGCCAACATCCTCGCCGGGGGCGCCTTCGACGGCGCCTCCATGAACCCGGCCGTGTCCTTCGGCCCTGCTGTCGTGAGCGGCGTGTGGGAGAACCACTGGGTGTACTGGCTCGGCCCATTCGCCGGCGCCGCCATCGCCGCCCTCATCTACGACATCATCTTCATCGGCCAGCGCCCGCACGAGCAGCTCCCCACCGCAGACTACTGAAGAACCTGAACCAGTTCCATCCATCGCAATGATCATGATCGAGAGATTAGGATCGCTTTCAAGAATCAAGCAAGTGTCGTCGTGCGCGCGTGTCAGCACCAAGAATCAAGCAAGTGTCGTCAGTAAGATTGCTTCAAGAATGAGGCAGGTTTATTAGTTTCTGTGTCTCTGTTTCTCTCGTGTCTTGAGAAGCTCAACGTGAACAGTGTCAGTCAGAAATAATGAGTACGCCGTCTTCTCTTGTAATCCTCAATTATCCTTCCGTTCCATGATCAAGGCCAGTGTCATTTTGTACAAACCGATCATCTGCTGTCTGTCTATCTGTCTAGCGACTTTATGTCTTGCTAGTCTTGTGTAATTATTTCATTTTCAAGGCATTCTCCATTTTCCTATGGTGTTCCATAATTTTCATTGTGACACTATGGAGAGGCTACTGATTGTGTGGTGTGACTTGTGAGTGCGACGAGGTCGCAAAATATTAACCCTTGTTACATTGAAATTGTATCTATGAACTTCGGTGATTATGATATATTTGATATAATATTATACGATATTTGCATAATATATGACGCTCCCTAGCTCCTCTACGTTGATTTATGGTGATTTACCCTTGGTTTTTAATTTCGCAGTGTAGAAAAACCTTGTTTTGCTTGTTTTTACGTTTAGGGTCTTTACAGATATCGAATTGAGATAGGATATTTGCCACGTCATTTTTTTTTCGGGAAATACAAGAAGATAACCACAAGGCAGAAGGAAAAGGCCAGTGTAAAGCCCAGAAGCCCCCCACGGTTCCTCCAGCCCCTTGAGACCCTCCATGGGTGGGATCTGGACCCCTCACGATCTTTATGGCTCGGTTTTAACGCCATCCGATGAATTTTGCCCTAAAACTATCTATATGTATGACATTTGTGGTTTAGTCACGAAGAGGCGGCCGTCACGAGAGAAATACACGAAACAAAGAGTTTTTGTGAAAATTATTACATTGAAATATTAACCCTTGATAACCTTGATGGCTTGCCAGTCTTGTGTAATTATTTTATTTTCAACTCCATTTTGCTATGGTATTCCACAATTCTCACTGTGACACTATGGAGACAAGCATAGATGATGTGTGATCGCCACAATGAAGTTGGCTACTGATTGTGTGGTGTGACTTGTGAGTGCGACGAGGTCACAAAATATTAACCCTTGATACATTGAAATTGTATCTATGAACTTCGGTGATTATGATATATATGATATAATACTATATGATATTTGCATAATATATGAGGCTCCCTAGCTGCTCTACGTTGATGAGGCTCCCTAGCTCTACGTTAATTTGTGGTGATTTGCCCTTGGTTTTTAATTTCCCAGTGTAGAAAAACCTTGTTTTGCTTGTTTTTAAGTTTAGGATCCTTACAGACATCGAACTGAGATAGGATATTTTCCACGTTCAGTTGTTTTGGGAAATACAAGAAGATAAGCGCAAGGTAGAAGGAAAAGGCCAGTGGGAAGCCTAGAAGCCCCCCACGGCGCATCCAGCCCCTTGAGCCCCTCCATGGGTGGGATCTGGACCCTGATAACCCTTTTGGCTCAGTTTTAACGCTATCCGATGAGTTTTGCCCTAAAAATATCTATATGTATGACCTTTAACGCTATCCGAATTTATACTGAATATACTATATTTGCGGGTTCTAGCCCCCGAGTGTTTTTGCTCTGTTTTCATTGCTATTTTGTGTCTTCTTTTTATCTGGCGAGGTATTCAGTACCAAGGCGAGATAATTTTATCAGTTAAATTCATCTATATTGCAGCTTCGAGGCGTAAGCCCCTGATCGTGTCGAAGAAAATATATATATATTTCCACTATCTTTATTTTATTGCAGCACCGCGAGCCCGTCTCATTAAAAACCTTTCCCGGCCCCACTCGGTGCCCCGAAAAAGGAAAAGAGTGCGTCTGAAAACTCGCGGGCGTTTCAGTACATTGTATTTTTTACAAGGGGGACTATCTTTCGACACTAAGCGTAAAAACGCCTTAGCTGTGCCACGTTCCAGGGGTTCTTCTCGGGATTCCCTGTCTTCTTGTCCTTGATCCTGTACGCTCCTCCTTCGATGACTTCTGTGACGACGTAAGGGCCAATCCATGGCGACTCAAGTTTTTCAGTACGCTCTTGATTGAGTCGCAAAACTAGGTCTCCAACCTGAAAGGATCTTGGTCGCAGTCGTCGACTGTGGTAGTTTTTCAGGTCCTGCTGATATTTAGTTACCCTTGACAATACTTCGTCTCGAGCTTCGTCGAGTGCATCAACGTCGTCTTCCAATGCTTTCCTGGAGACTTCTTCATTGTACTCCGTGACTCTGGGAGAGTCGTGCTCTATTTCTATCGGCAGTACTGCTTCTGCTCCTTGGACCAGGAAGAACGGAGTCTCCTGTGTCGCTGTATTTGGTGTTGTTCGGATGCTCCATAACACACTCGGCAGCTCCTCTGGCCAAGTATGTCGAGCTTTTTCCAATGGCCCTAACAAGCGTTTCTTGATACCATTGTAAATGATACCATTGGCTTTCTCGACTTGCCCGTTGGTTTGAGGATGCGCAACTGACGCGAAGTAAAATTTAATGCCTACCTCTGCACAGTACGCCTTGAATTTCTTGGATGTGAAGTTACTGCCGTTGTCCGTGACGATGCTATGAGGTACTCCAAACCGAAAAACGATGCCCTTCATGAATTTTATTGCTGACGCTGCATCCGGTGAATTTATAGGCTTCGCTTCTATCCACTTGGTAAATTTGTCGACCGCAACGAGCATATACTCGTATCCTCCTGGCGAAGCTTTGTGTAACTTTCCCACCATATCGAGACCCCACTGAGCAAAGGGCCAAGATAAGGGTATAGGCATCAATTCCGCTGCAGGAGAGTGCGGTTTTGCGGCAAATCTCTGGCACGCATCGCAAGTGCGCACTATTTCTTTCGCGTCCTCAATTGCTGTCAACCAGTAAAATCCAGCTCGAAAAACCTTGGCTGCAATAGCTCGACTATTTGCGTGATGACCACATACTCCTTCGTGCACGTCCTTCAGAATTATCCTTCCTTCTTCGGGTGTGACGCACCTTTGTAACACACCCGAAATACTTCGTTTGTACAACTCCCCTTTAACTACCGTGAAAGCTTTAGATCGTCTGATAACTCGCCTTGCTTCAACTGGATCATCGGGTATTGTTTTCCTTAGGATGTATGATATGTACGCCTGCATCCATGGGATTTGCACCATTAGTACTAAATCCTGTTCCTCGTCTTCTTCTTCTAATGTTTCTTTCGCAGCCCCCGAGGGTTTATCGTTCTTCTCCTTCTTTGTTGATTTCCTCGGCTTTGTGGATCTCTCTGTTATCTCCTCCCAGAACACGCCTGGAGGGATTGCGAGGCATTGTGATCCGATGTTTGCAAGAACGTCGGCTTCATCATTACTGAACCTGCTGATGTGGTTTACTTCGCATCCATCAAACAGTTTCTCCAGCTCATTATACACTTCTTTGTACGCCACCATGCTATCATTGACTGCATCACACTGGTTCATGACTTGCTGAGCCACCAATTGTGAGTCGCCAAATATTTTTAATCGAGTTGCGCCGCAAGCTTTCGCCATCTTCATCCCATGTATAAGAGCTTCATATTCTGCCTCATTGTTAGATGCGTTTGGGAACGTCATCTGTAAGACATATTTCAATTTGTCGCCTTCAGGCGATATAAGTATCACGCCTGCTCCAGCTCCTTCTAACCTTTTGGACCCGTCAAAGTTCATAGTCCAGGTTCTCGATAAATCCGGAGGTCCTATGTTTTGCAAATCCATCCACTCTGCGATGAAGTCTGGTAAAATTTGACTTTATTGCCTTTCTTTTTTATACGTGATGTCCCGAGGAGAAAGTTCTATTCCCCAAAGGAAGACACGGCCTGTAGCTTCTGGATTGTTGAGTATATTGGATAAAGGCGCCTCATTGACCACTATTATCGGATGCGCCGAAAAATAGTGCCGCAATTTTCTTGCGGTTGTGAATACTCCATATGCGAGTTTTTGATACTGCGGGTACCTCTGTTTTGAAGGCGATAATACTTCACTAATGAAATATACTGGCCTCTGCACTCCATGGAGTTTCCCTTCTTCTTCTCTTTCGACAACTAATGTCGTGCTGACTACCTGGGGTGTAGCCGCAATGTATAGCAGGAGGGGTTCCTTCTCTTTTGGCGCCACCAAGATTGGGGGTGTCGAGATTGCGCGTTTAAGGTCCTCAAAGGCTCTATCTGCCTCTTCGTTCCACTGAAACTTATCTCCTTGTTTGATTAGGGCGTAGAACGGTAACGCCTTTTCTCTCAGCCTGGCGACGAATCTGCTTAAAGCTGCGACTCGCCCAGTTAGCTGTTGTATTTCTTTCAGCTTTGTTGGCTTCCTCATTGTTACGATAGCTTGGATTTTTTCGGGATTAGCTTCGATCCCCCTTGCTGAGACTAGGAACCCGAGAAGTTCTCCTGCAGGGACGCTGAAAGAGCACTTGGTCGGATTCAATTTGAGACAAAATTTGTCGAGGTTGTCGAAAGTTTCCTTCAAGTCCTCGATTAATGTTGCCCCCTTTTTTGACGTTATGACGACATCATCAATGTACACTTGTACTTTTTTCCCAATCTGTGTTGCTAAGCATTTCTGCATCATCCGCTGATATGTTGCTCCCGCGTTTTTCAGACCAAAAGGCATTGTTCTATAGCAAAACACGCCGTAAGGTGTGATGAACGCTGTTTTGACCTCGTCCTCTTCTTTCAATCTGATCTGGTTATAACCGGAGTAAGCATCTAGGAAGGAAAGACGTTCACATCTTGCCGTGGAGTCGATAATTTGATCGATCCTTGGGAGGGGAAAGTGATCCTTTGGACAATGTTTATTAAGGCACGTAAAGTCGACGCACATGCGAAGGACTTTCGTGTTTTTCTTCGGCACCATTACTGGGTTAGCTACCCAAGTGGCCTCTGTAGATATCTCTTTGATGAAACCAGCTTCTCTGAGTCGATCGATTTCTGACAGCATGGCTTTGCGGTTTGGTTCCGAAAAACGCCGCAAAGGTTGTTTGATTGGTCTCGCTATTGGATCCAAGTTTAGGTGGTGCTCGGCAAGTTCCCTGGGTACTCCTGGCATGTCAGCTGGACACCATGCGAAGATTTTCCAGTGCTCACGGAGAAACTCGACGAGCGCGCTTTCCTATGCGAGGTCCATATTTGTTGCAATGGACGTCGTTTTCTTCGGATCTGTCGGGTGAATCTGCACTTGCTTAGAATCTTTTGCGGTATTGAAATTTGATTCCTTGTTGGGTCTCCCTACATCTGGCAGCACATCATAATCAGTCATGAGCCTTGACGCTGCATACTCCGCTTGCATCCCGAAGGTTTCTGATAGTCGATGAAAATCCTTGTCACATTTATCGGCTAGCGCGCAGCTTCCTTTAACTGTGATTGGTCCCTTGGGCCCAGGCAACCTCCAAAGCAGGTATGTGTAGTGTGGCACCGCCATAAACCTGGCATACGCTGGTCGGCCTAACAAAGCGTGATACTGCGACGGGAAATCCACAACTTCGAATTTCAGCCTTTCTATCCTGTAATTTTCTCGGGTCCCGAACTGAACATCGAGATTGATTCTTCCCAGCGGATAACTCGGCTTCTCTGGCGTGATTCCATGGAAACGCGTGTCGGTTGGTTTTAGATTTGCCAGGGATATGTTCATTTTCCTCAGTGTATCTGCGTACATGAGGTTTAGGCTGCTGCCTCCATCTATAAACACTCGAGATACGTCGAATCCTGCAATTACTGCTGGTAAGATAAGTGTCGATTGCCCTGGTCGAGGAACTTGCTGCGGGTGATCTGCTATTATGAAGCCAACGTCTTGCCCTGACCAATTTAGGTACTCAACCGTTGGTGGAGGCATCTTCTCTGCCATAAACACTTGCCGCGAGATTACTTTCTGAGCCCTGTTAGATGGCCTAGCCTTCTGAATCATCGAGACCGCGCCATTGTTGTTAGGATCAACATATGGAGGTGGTTGCGGTGCTGCCGCTATTCTAAGCTGATGTCGATTTTCGTCCGTGATTGCGGGAGGAGGTGGTAAGTGGATCTCACTCCTGGGCCCCTGGGGGTTTCTATTTGCTGCTTGAGCATTGGCCATTCCTGCGACTCGCAACATTGCTTGAAAATTGCGACAGTCCTTCTGCAGATGTCCTGACTGCCTTTTCCCGTTGCTATCGAGATAAAAATGCATCTGGCACGGCCCGTTCATCATATCTTCGGGAGTTACGAAAGATCTTTGAAATCTTGACCCGCTATTTTGCCTGTTATCTCTATTGTCGCCTTGCTGTGCACTACTTCTTTGGTAGTCATCTCTATTGTTTCCTCCATTGTCTCCCGAAAGCCAGCCGATATTTGGCCAGGTGCATCGTAACTCAAGAATTGTCGAGGAAATCGGCGTCTATTTTGAAAATTTCGACTACGGTCCTCCTCTGGGGACCTATGTCGTTTGTTATGTACCGCATCTTCACCATCTGCCCATCTGTTTGCTATTTCCATTAATGCTGATACTGTCCTTGGGTTTGTCCTTCCTAAGTCCTCCACAAAATCTCCTCGCCGAACTCCTGCTACAAACGCATCTATCGCTCTCTCGTCAGATATATTTTCTGCCGAGTTTTTGATGATGTTCCACCTTTGGATGTACTTCCTCATTGATTCATCATGCTTTTGTCGACATGACCTCAACTCCTCTAGTGTCGCAGGTTTCTTGCAGGTTGATCGATTTTTTTTGATAAACACATCCTCAAAACTCTCCCAGCTGTCGATAGACCCTGGGGGAAGCTTCTTTATCCACGATCTGGCGGCTCCGCTCTGGTGTATTTGAATGCTTTGCATGGCTGCTGCTCTGGTTCCACCTATCAATTTTACTGTCTCGAGGTAATCGACTAACCAATCCTTGGGATCTTGCAGGCCATCGAATTTCTTGAAACTATCGGGTAGTTTGAATCCTGACGGGACCCAAGTTTTTCGGACCCGTCGTGTGAAACACGGGAGTCCACACATATCCTCTTCAGCAAGTTCTGGTGAATGCCGACGTTCCCTTCTTTCTTGTCGCGCTCTAGCCACTCTGGCCTGAGTCATTGTGTCTCTGGCTCCACTCGCTCTCGGTGGATCTTGCACTGCTGCGGTAGGTCTCAGACTATTTTGCCTTGCAGTTCCTTCGGGAGGTGTAGCTGCGAACGCTGCTCCCATGGCTCCACATCCTGCCATGGCCATGTTATACAACGCTTCTCTTGGATCTCCTGGAGGTGGCCTGGACGGTAGGATGAAAGCTTGTGTCGCCATGTATCCTGCTTCCGGTGTTTTTGGGATAATATTCCCCCTCGTGTCGATTGACATGAAGGACATGTTGAGGTTTTGGATTAGAGTCTCTCTTTCGGCCTCCGGTATATTTTGCAGCCGAGATCTTGCTCTCCTCCGAGCTTCTCTATGACTATCTCCCGAAGTTCCTGATTGTCGACTTAACTCCGCTCTTCGCCTGCTTGACGCTGAAGCTGCCTCCTTTCTTCTATTCAGAGCAGCTGTCTCTTTTTCCAGTTCTCTTCCAGCTCGAGCAAGCCTATATTGGTAAGCCTGCAATTCTTCGACCGTAGCAGTTATCTCCATAGGTTCAGAACCATCCATAGCTCTTGCTGCTCTATCCCATGCTGCTTGTGGAAGTTGAATCCTAACGCGTGGTGTAGGCCCGACATATTTAGTGCCCAAACCTCGCCTTAGGTCAGAGGGATCGACATATGGATTTCCCAATTCGTCGAAAGCCTCTGACGTCTCCTCCTGATTGCGACTTGTTTCTCCGATGGCGTAGATCTGATGATATTTTGAATTTTGAACTTCACTTGGTTTGGTGACACTATCATAGAGATTGGTGAAGACCTTTCCAATAGATATGGACTTGTCGATGAAGTCGAAGCTGTCGGTGTCGCTCGAATCATCGCTTATATAGGAGTCCGCGGATGACTCGAAAGACATGTCGCTGAAGATCTTGACGAGTTTTTCGCTTGCCTTGGTGCCGATGAAGCGTGGTGACGAAATCTCTTCGTCGCCTAACTCGATGGATGATGCTGAGCTTGAGAAGTCAGGATCAACCGCCGATAATCCCGACGAGATCGGAACTTCGAGACGATACGCTCCTTCTTTCTCGACGCGGAAGTGGAACTTTCCAAACGTCATCTCCTTGGGCTCCTCCAGATACGCATATGCATCCAAACGGAGGGCGGGTGAGGTAGAAAATCAACTAGACTAGTTTCGATCTGTTTACCTTTGTCCATGATGTTGCTTGCCACCGATGAAGTCGACGATCTTGAACGTGCCATCGAGATCAGCTCCTTGTCGCCTCTAAATCCCACAGACGGTGCCAATTGACAAGGTATTAACTTGTCAATGCCTACAAATAGTAGACTAGGGTTTCGTTGGATGTAGAGGGCAAGTAGATCTCAAAGGTTTCAGCCGAAAAGTACTCGACGAATATGAACCTAGGGTTGTGTTGACAGTCAATTCGATCCTTTCTTTGTCCCTCGACTCCCCCTTATATAGGAGGTGGAGCCGAGGGTTTTGTAATACACAAGTTTACAGAGTCCGGGAGGGTTTCTAACCCGTCCCGCAAGATTACAAGTATCGTTTCCTAATACAACTCTAGTTTTCCTTAATAACATCTTGGGCTTCCGAATCTTCTTATTCTTCGGGTCGTGGGCCTTTAGTAAACCCCGGGTACCATCTTCGGTAGGCCCATTGGGGATGCCTATGTCAGCGGCCGTCATGAGAGAAATACACGAAACAAATAGTTTCTCCAAAAATTATTACATTGAAATATTGACCTTTGATACCCTTGATGTCTTGCCAGTCTTGTGTAATTATTTCATTTTCAAGGCATTCTCCATTCTGCTATGGTATTCCATAATTTTCATTGTGACACTATGGAGACAAGCATAGATGATGTGTGATCGCCACAATGAAGTTGGCTACTGATTGTGTGGTGTGGCTTGTGAGTACGATGAGGTCGCAAAATATTAACCCTTGATATATTGAAATTTTATCTATGAACTTCAGTGATTATGATATGATATGATAGGGGAAACGCCACCTAAGACGACCTCGTTTGCTCCGCCGTGTCGATCAACACCATCACCACCGCCACCATAACAAAGAGGGAGTTCTCCACCTTTGGACTATGGGTTTGTGGAAGTGACTTGTATCAATCTCTTCCTATGTTCTTCACTAATTAGAGTCACATGAGACACCTATATGATTGTGATACATTTAATATGTTTTGATAGTGAATATTTTGTTAAGAGATGAGTAATGAGATGCAATTGGAAAATTTATCATTGATGTATTAATAGTTGTGTATGTTACTCGATTCATGTATCCCATATTATGACCAAACTTGTATGCAAGAACCCATGTGGATGATATGTGTGTTGTTTGGGGTATCATGCATGGTACTATGCATGTGGAAGTGACAAAATTTTGTGTCCTAGTATGATTCTTATATTTCTATTGGTTAACTCAATAGGGATAAAATGTTCATGTATGCTATCGTTTATCTTGTGACAATTTAAGTGGCCTTGTTAGTTAAAGATGGTAATATGTAATCCACTTCATGTCAAAGTTCTTAAGGCACTACTTTGTTTATTCTTAATCTTGGTTTGAGAAGTTTTTCCCTGCCAAGTCTTAGTGATATGTGTTGAATCATATCTATGGTAGGACGTGATTCCCATATAAATGCTTATTATAAAGTTTTCTATCTATACCCCCATGTTTATGAGAGAAAGATCAAGTGAACTCATGATTCTGGTGTATTTTAAACAAGAAGAAACACCTTGAAACTATCTTTACTTACATTTTCTTTCTTTCTTTCGGTTCTTATTAATTTTAAAAATATAAAAATACTTTGTTCACTTTACTTTCTTTATGTTATTATGTTTTGGATTCCTTACACCTTGTTCCTGACAAAGATTTCGGTGGAGTTGTGGACATCAACCTATTTCTTCGATTTGACGAGTTGCTTGAAGAGGATAGAATAAAAAAATAAACATTTTCCCCACGAGTTTGAAAGGAGGAAGCGAGGCGAGCCATGAGGCACGGGGGAGCACCATGGCACGGCTTGGAGGTGGGGCCACGCCATGGGCCTCTCCCCGGCACCTCATTGGCCTTCTGGCTGCTTCAGCCCGTTGGACTTATTTCGCATAAAAAATGCATTGTATTTTTCCTTAATATCATTTCCATAGTTTACTAAGTGAAAGAGATAGAAAGATGATTTTACTGAAAACACCATCAGTTCCTAAAGTATTATTCCATCTTTTGGTGAGATTTTGGGAAAACCCATAAGCAAAGTGATTGGAAAGTCCATACATTTTTTTTTATGTATCTCAGGTACTCCTCGCACCTTCTTACTCCTGAAGGCAACATTTTCCCACCTGGTACCGAGTAGCATAAATCTTGTTCAGTTGTCATGTATCTTTTCTCATCTCCATGAGTTGTACGACTTTACAACTCATAGACATATTTAGGAGAAAGTCCACTAATCATTTGAACTTACGTAATTTTACCTTTATTTGTGTTTATATGTTTTCACATGATAAATGTTTTATGCACTTATCTATTCTTGTGCTTAAGATGTCAAGACTACAATGGCTGGTGTGAGATACCAGAAAGGAGTTTGTGCCAAAAGCAGATGGTTAGATGTATCTTTTCTCGAGCGTTATCATTAGGATATTAGGTATGCCTATCTTTCTGATTCAGAACAACATTATCAGGAGGGAATAAGTTTGTCTCTTTTAAAATGCATACTCCATTCAAGCTAATGAAAAGGTAAGTACCCATGACCTATTTTCTTCAATCATATCACTGATTCACTTCCTGTTTATATGTAAACATGATAGATATAATGAAATCTATGTGGTATACCTCCTCAAAGATACTACTCCCTCCGGTTCATATTAATGGACTCTAATTTATCTAGATTTGTATGAATCTAGTTAAGTTTTTAGATTGGATGCACGTGCATCTAGATAAAGTTGAGTCATTTAATATGAACCAGAGGGAGTATCTAATTTGCCAACACAAAAGTTTTGGACAAGGTTCAACAAGGACGAGAAGCCAGAGTCTTGGGAAGACTACGAAAGATCTATACAAAATGACCTACCATGGAGATAAAGATGTAACCAAGAAACTCTTAAACAAAACATGTTAACCCACCTAAAACTTTTATTAGACGAGTTTGTTTCATTTTTTTATATATTTAGTTATTAATAATTAATTTACACTTTTCCTATTAAACAGCTAGCTATTTTACAATTGGGGCACAATCACTTTTTGTATCGTTGGATGCTTCACGAATCTCAGCGCCGGCTGTCTCTCATTCCATTTTCCCCGTCGGCTGAGTCACCGCATTAACTATTTTGAGCTTTTTTTTTCCATTCTGGGTCGGAAGCCACCGCTCTGTGTGCTCGGCAGAGGAGGGGGAAGTCCGGAGCCAGCTCGTCCGGTGTCGGCTAGGGCGGTGGTTCGTGAGCCGGGAGACCGCCAACGGACAGAGCGGTGACCCCGCGGCAGGCGCTAGAGAGAGCCACGGCTCGCGTCCATCCTCATCCTAGGGGAAGAGATCGTCGATTCACCCACCCCGCGGGTAATGGCGTCAACGAGCTTCTTCGCTCGCGTCACCCTCCCTGCGCCCAGCCACAACCCCTCGCCGTCGTGGTAGGCAAGCAACTTAACCAACCAAACCACTCTGTTTCGATTTGCTGCGCCTCTTTTCGTATCTCAGTCGTCAACAATGCTCTGTCTTCTCAATCACACACAGGGTGCGGCACGGCGTGGCGAGAGGTTCTTATCGCCGGGTTCTGGCAGCGGCGATGCCGCCCAGGAGGACGCTTGGCTCAGGTGAGTGAACGTTGTTGCACGAGTGTTCGTCTAATCGATTGGGTGACCCTGGTCGAAGGCAAATGTTGACTGACGAGCACCTGCTGCAGCGTTGCGTGAGGAAGAGGCGCAGATTGCGGTGCTGCCGTCTGTGCCCGTGCCCGTCGCCTGCGAGCTGCAGCTAGCTGGCCCGTGCGCGTTGCCATCCTATACTTTGCACTTTGTGCTGTAAGTGTCGGCTGGTCGAAAAATTCAGTTGATAGTAAACTAAACTGCATCAAAAGGATGGGCAAGGTAGTTCAGTGCGTCGATTCAGATAACTATAATCTGTGTGGATCTAGATCTGGATGCACCGATCTGGGAATGGCTGAATCGACCACTTTGGTTTTGATGATTTTTGTTTCTGCAGAACCGAGGGCGAGTTTGGTGGTGCCGGCCCTCCGGCATGACCTATGAACATCGCCTACATGTACAGCCTCGGGACAGGTAAACGAATCTACTGTTTCGGCGAAACTCTTGTACTGTTAGCAAATGCAAGTTTTTAGTTAATTGTCCTAGTCCAATGCAAAAGGTATTGTTTGCTTATTTATATCTGTTCCTCGGTTCTTGTTTTCATTATCTCAGTCTCTTATGTTTCATGTATCTCAACTTTTCAGTCTTGTCTTCTATGCTTAGCCAAATTTTGCTCAGTCTGATTTGCTCATTCATATTTGCTCAGTTCTATATTTTGCTCATTTATCCAGTCTCTTTGTGTTGTCTATCTCAGTCAATAAGTAAGTCTCTTTTCAGTTGCTCGGGACCTCGTATTCTTATTTTTCTCTTTGGTATTTACGTTACTGAGTTTCTCAGTTTTTAGTGACTTAGTATCTCAATCATCGTTCTCATTTTATTTTCAGTTTAACATCTTTTTCAGTCATGTCATGAATATATAACTTAATTATTAATTAATAGCTATCTTTATTCATTCTTCATTCATCATTTTAGTCCTCTAAGAAATTTCATTTTTTTAGTCACCCGTTGTTTGGCCTTCGTAGTCTTCATCACCATTTTCAGTCATGACATAGAGATAGCAATTTATTATCTTTAGCCATCCATCATTCTTCATTCCTCAAATTTTTCTCATTATTCAGTCATCTTAGTCTTCATTCATCATTTTCAATCATGTAATAAAGATAGCAATTAACTATCTTTAGTCATCCATCATTCTTCATTTCTCATATTTGTCTCATTACTCAGTCATCTCAGCCTTCGGTTTTCATTCATCATTAGCCAGTTTTCTAGTTCATTTGTTATCTTTATTCATCCATCATTCTTCATTCCTCATGTTTTTCTCATTATTCAGTCATCTTAGTCTTCAATCTTCTTTCATCATTTTCAATCATGTAATAAAGATAGCAATTAACTATCTTAAGTCATCCATCATTCTTCATTTCTCATATTTGTCTCATTACTCAGTCATCTTAGTCTTCGATTTTCATTCATCATTAGTCAGTTTTCTAGTTCATTTGCTATCTTTATTCAGTGTTTTTGCATTTCTTCAGTCCTGATATTGTTCTTCATTTTCCAGTAAGCGCCTTAGTTTTCATTCTTTCTCTATAATTATCAGTTATCTCAGTCCTTGTTTCGTATATGTGGAGCAGAACTGGGTCTGTCACTTACGGCAGTCTTTGTTCTTTCAACTATAGCAGAGCAATTGTTGTATTGTGATCCAAATTCATATACTAAAGGGAGGCTAACTTCCGACGAGCGGAGCGAGGCCCCCCCCCCCCCCCCCGCGGTACGGTACGGATCGTTGGCACCGCCTATATATACATCTTGTAAGCCGCCGACTAGGGTTGATCAGATTATAAGATAACCCACGGCGTTTGTAAACACCTCCCGATATAGTGAAATTTTGATGGCTGGCGCCCGTGGTTTTTTCCCCCTTCTGTGTTGGAAGGGGTTTTCCACGTTAAATCTTGTGTCCCCTGCGTGTGTTCTTGTTTCATTCTTTGTTATTTGCTTGTCGCTTTTATAACAAGTGGTATCAGAGCCCGTGTTTCAATCTAGGGTTTTGCGACATGTCTTCCTTGAAGTTCGATCTACCACAGCTGGATTACACCACGAGATTTTCTCTGTGGCAAGTGAAGATGAGGGCGATACTTACCCAATCTTCTGATCTGGATGAAGCTCTTGATGGATTTGGCAAGAAAGATATCAAGACCTGGACCGACGATGAAAAGAGGAAAGACCGTAAGGCTTTTTCATTAATTCAGCTTCATCTATCCAACAATATCTTGCAGGAAGTGCTGGCTGAGAAATCCGCAGCGGCGCTATGGTTGAAACTGGAATCGATCTGCATGTCCAAAGATCTAACCAGTAATATGCACGTGAATATGAAGTTGTTCTCGCACAAGCTGCAAGAAGGTGCGTCAATGATGAATCACCTATCGATCTTTAAAGAGATCGTTTCTGATTTGCTGTCCATGGAGGTAAAGTATGATGATGACGATCTCGCTCTTATGTTTTTAGTCTCGTTGCCTAATTCTTTTGCGAATTTTCGAGACACCTTATTATACAGCCGTGATGAACTAACCCTTGCTGAAGTTTATGAGGCCCTCCAGCAGAGGGAAAAGATGAAATCTATGGTGCAGGCAGAGCGTTTGTCATCTAAGGCAGAAGCACTGCAGGTCCGAGGCAGGACCGAGAACAGAAACAGCAGCTACAACAGAGATAAGAGCAAGACCGACAGAGGTCGCTCAAAGTCCAAGGGACGAGATGGTAAGTTCTGCAAGTATTGTAAGAAAACTAGCCACAATATTGATGATTGTTGGAAGTTGCAGAACAAAGAGAAAAGAAACGGTACTTACCAACCGAAAAACAAATCTGAGGGTGATGGTAAGGCTGCTGTTGTTTCCAGTGATAATTCTGATGGCGATTGCCTAGTTGTGTTTGCTGGTTGTGTTTCTGGTAATGATGAGTGGATCCTTGATTCTGCATGTTCGTTTCATATTTGTTTTAACAAAGACTGGTTCAGTTCTTGTGAGTTTGTGCAGAGTGGAGATGTTGTGCGTATGGGAGATAACAACTCACGTGAGATCGTGGGCATTGGCTCCGTTCAGATCAAGATGCATGATGGCATGACACGCACTCTGACAGATGTGAGACACATACCTGGCATGGCCAGAAATCTGATCTCTCTAAGTACCCTTGATGTTGACGGGTACAAACACTCCGGTTCTCGCGGAGTTCTGAAGGTATCTAAAGGTTCTCTCGTTCACATGATTGGTGATATGAATTCTGCAAAGTTATATGTTCTTAGAGGTAGCACTTTGTCTGGTATTGTTGCTGCTGTTATTCCTGATGAATCTTGTAAAACTAATCTGTGGCATATGCGTCTTGGACATATGAGTGAACATGGCATGGCAGAATTGCACAGGAGAGACCTGCTAGATGGCTGCAATTTGAGTAAGTTTGAGTTCTGTGAGCACTGCATTTTTGGTAAGCATAAAAGAGTTAAATTCAATGCTTCCGTTCATACCACCAAAGGGATTTTAGATTATGTACATGCTGATGTGTGGGGACCTTCCCGCAAGACTTCTCTTGGTGGTGCAAATTACATGCTTACTATCATAGATGATTACTCCAGAAAAGTGTGGCCTTTCTTTCTGAAACATAAATCTGATGTGTTTGATGTTTTTAGAAAGTGAAAAGTTATGGTAGAGAAGCAAACAAAAAAAAAAGTTAAATTGCTTCGTACTGACAATGGCATGGATTTTTGTTCTACTGTTTTCAATGATTATTGCAGCGACGAAGGCATTGTCAGGCACCACACCATCCCATATACTCCTCAGAAGAATGGTGTGGCGGAGAGGATGAACAGAACCATCATCTCCAAGGCTCGTTGCATGTTGTCTAATGCTGGTATGCATAGACATTTCTGGGCTGAAGCAGCCTCCACCGCTTGTTACTTGATAAACAGGTCGCCTTGTATTCCGCTTGATAAGAAAACTCCTATTGAGGTATGGTCTGGTTCACCTGCTGATTATTCACAGTTGAGAGTTTTCGGTTGCACTGCTTATGCTCATGTTGATAATGGAAAGCTAGAGCCTAGGGCTGTTAATTGTGTGTTTCTTGGTTATGGTTCAGGAGTTAAGGCATACAAGTTATGGAATCCTGAAACTAAGAAAGTTTTGCATAGCAGGAATGTAGTCTTTAATGAGGCTGTTATGTTTTATAAGAGTTCATCTACATATGTTACTGATGCTGTTGATTTTTCTGATAATTCTGATGATGAGCAACAGAGGATTAGCGTGCAGGTGGAGCACGTGGAGGAGAAAGAAAATGATGTTGCTGAAAATGATAATATTGTTGTTCAGCACTCACCACCTGTTTTGCAGCAAACAAATAGTTCCATTGCTGCTGATAGACCGAGGCGTAACAAAGGTCCACGTCCTTGTTTAATTGAAGAATGTAATCTTGTTCCTCATGCTTTGAGTTGTGCTGAATAGGTGGAGCATGATACTGAACCTGCTACATATAATGAGGCCGTTGCATCCGTTGACCGCGTGAAGTGGATTTCTGCTATGCAAGAAGAGATGCAATCGCTTTGACAAGAATGGCACATGGGATGTTGTGCCCTTGCCTAAACAAAAGAAGGCTGTCCGCTGTAAGTGGATATTTAAAAGAAAGGAAGGTTTGTCTCCTAATGAGCCTCCGAGGTATAAGGCAAGGTTAGTAGCAAAAGGTTTCAGCCAAATTCCAGGTATTGATTATAATGATGTATTCTCTCCGGTTGTGAAGCATAGTTCCATTCGTGCATTCTTTGGTATTGTGGCTATGCGTGATCTTGAGCTTGAGCAGCTAGATGTAAAGACTGCTTTTCTGCATGGTGAGCTTGAGGAGGAGATATACATGAACCAGCATGAAGGTTTTGTTGTGCCTGGTAAGGAGGATCTTGTTTGCAAGTTGAAGAGGTCCCTTTATGGTCTGAAACAGTCTCCAAGACAGTGGTACAAAAGGTTTGATTCATTTATGCTTGCACATGAGTTTAAGAGATCTAAGTATGATAGTTGTGTTTATATCAAGTTTGTTAATGGATCACCAATATACCTGATGTTATATGTTGATGATATGTTGATTGCTGCCAAGAGCAAGAAAGAGATCACTACTTTAAAGTCACAGTTAAGTAGTGAGTTTGAGATGAAGGATCTTGGTGCTGCTAAGAAAATACTAGGTATGGAAATTACAAGAGACAGAAAATCTAGTGTGTTATTTCTTAGTCAGCAAAATTATATTCAGAAAGTTCTTCATCGTTTTAATATGCATGATGCAAAGTCTGTTAGTACACCAATTGCTTCTCACTTCAAATTATCAGCATTGCAATGTCCTAGTACTGATGAAGATATTGAGTACATGTCTCGAGTTCCATATTCTAGTGATGTTGGTTCCTTGATGTATGCCATGGTTTGTTCTCGTCCTGATTGATCATATGCTATGAGTTTGGTCAGTCGATACCTGGCTGATCCTGGTAAAGAACATTGGAAAGCTGTTCAGTGGATTTTGAGGTACCTTCGTGGCACATCCAAAGCTTGCTTGAAGTTTGGCAAGACCGGTGAGGGACTCGTTGGCTATGTGGATTCAGATTTTGCTGCCGATTTAGATAAGAGAAGATCCCTCACAGGTTATGTGTTCACTGTTGGTGGATGTGATGTGAGTTGGAAGGCAACGTTACAATCTGTTGTTGCCCAATCTACGACCGAAGCAGAATATATAGCAATTAATGAAGCTGGCAAAGAGTCTGTTTGGTTGAAAGGTTTGTATGCTGAGCTTTGTGGAGATGATTCTTGCATTAACTTGTTTTCTGACAGTCAAAGTGCAATATACCTTACTAAAGATCAAATGTTCCATGAGAGGACAAAGCACATTGATATCAAGTACCATTATATTTGTGACATTGTTGCTCAAGGTAAACTGAAGGTATGCAAGATAAGTACTCATGATAATCCTACTGATATGATGACAAAGCCAGTCCTGTTTCCAAGTTTGAGCTTTGCTCGAGCTTGGTTGGTATAACTGTTTAGCCCAAGTGGCTGTTGGCGCCAGCAAGTGTTTTTCCCTTTGTTGTTCAGGAGATTGTTGAAGTTCATGCTACAGGATGATCAACCCAAATTCATATACTAAAGGGAGGCTAACTTCTGACGAGCGGAGCGAGCCCCCCCTGTCGTCGTGGTAAACAGACAGATGCCATAGGATGGCTTAAGTTGGGGCCGAATGGACGCTAGAGGATTCGGGGGAGGGTTTGTGATTAGATGGGATGAACTTCCGGATGGTTTCCTCAAGGACTTAGCCAAGGCTAGAGGTTGAAGAAGAAAGACACAAGGAAGAACTCGTTCTAGATCACTTTCTTCATTGGTTTCCACAGGCTACAGGTTTGTGCTTACATGACCCTTCTCTCTATATGCCGCGCCCGTTAGGAGGCTGCCCCCTCTCCTTATATAGGGGAGAGGGTGGCTTACAGGGGAAGAAACCCTAATGGCATCTTTGACTAGACAAACTACTTTACAAAGATACTTTATAAAGCTACTTTAATCATAGATGATGCCGGGGTCTTCTTTAAACAGAGAGGCTGACGTCTTCCGGCTTCTTTCATCGTCATCCTCCTCTTTATCGTCACGCCTCTGTATAAAGCTTCTTTGCTTAGCTCATCCTTGTCCTCTAGCTCTGGAGAGAATCTTTGACGGTGCCGACATGCTCTTCTTTCCGGCATCCCGGTGTCTTCTTTACCCGGTTCCGGTATACCCCTCTTGGGGATACCGGCATAGCTTACCTAGCCAATCTCTTATCTTACGCTCCGGTACGAACATTTAACCGGTATCCTGATGGCCTAAACCATCCGGTTTGGCATGCCTTTGGCATACCGGGGGTCATCCCCCCAACATTAGTCCCCGAAGCTGGTATAGCCTGGCGGATTCTATCCAACAGACCATGCCAGATTCTTACATTTCGGATATCGGTTTAAATCTATCCGGCGCTTAGCTTAGATCCGGCCTCTTTGCCCGGACTCATGTTCTCTCTTGCAAGGCATGCTCCGGTATCTTGTCCTCCGGCATCTTAGTCATTAAATACATCCTCGGCGAAGTCGAGAATATTTCGGGCCCCGCGCCTGTCAGGGACATACGCACTGTGACTGACGCGTCAGTGTCAGGGGTCACTTCCCTTCGGCTTCCGCGCGCGTAATAATTGCTTCACAGCGGATCCCAACCACTTCTCTGGATCCGTGTGTTCCTCCCTGTGGCTTTTCGTTGTCGCGCGTGTATCGTCGCGCCACGCGGCGGCCCGCGGAGCAAACCGTCGCGGCCCAGTGGTTTTCGGCCCACTTCTCTCTCTTCCTTTATAAGGGAAACCGCTCCTTCTTCTTCCTCTTCTCGCATTCCCCACTTCTTCGCGCACAGTGCCGTTGCTCTCTGCGCCTCCGCCGCTTCGCTCGCCGCTCGAGCTCCGCCGTCCGGCGAACTCCCGCTACTGCTCCGCCGAAGGTCGCTGAACTTCGTCGCGCGAAGTTCCTCTGCGGTGCTCCTTTCGTGGCTGCGGCATTGGCGCTTCCTCAAGCTTTTTTCCACCTCGCCGTCGACGGACTTCCTCGTCAGCGGCAAGCTCGCCAACCCACCGGTGAACCTCTTCCTCTACGACTCCGCCGCATCAGGTTAGGCTTAATCTGGGTTTACCCCTCTTTTGCTTGCTCTCCAGATCTCAACTTGGTAGTGTATTTACTTCTTCTTTTTCTTGCTTTTTCTCTCTTTCGTAGATCTTCGCGCGGTGGTATATCGGGGGATTCTTGTTTCTCTGCGTCGGATTTCATGTCTAGCGGGGAATCTTCCTCTACCTCTTCTTCTGCCTCCTCCTCCGCTAGCCGGCGTAGCAGATCCTCCGACGGATTATCCGCCGATCTTGTCCAGATGGACACTGACTCCGGTAGCAACCATGAATCCGGTAGTTCTAGCGAAGCTTACGGCACAGATTCCTCCGGTATCACACGCGGGGCCTGGATGGGCTCCAACGTCAGCCAGTACGAAATCGACTGGCTTTACCGGTCCAGGAGGATTCCGGAAGGAGTAACTTGCCGGCTTCCTCGCGGCGAGATCGAACCGGTGCCTGAACCCGGTGAACGCGTCGTTTTTCTCGCTCACTTCGAGCGCGGCTTCGGCCTTCCCGTCTCCGATTTCTTCCGGAGGTTCCTCGATTTCTATCAACTGCAACCTCACCATCTTCCCGGCAACGCCATTTTCTACCTCTCCTGCTATGCCACCTTTATGGAGGCTTATATCGGCATTCATCCCACTCGCGAGACGTTTGCCCGTTTCTTTGCTCTTCGGATCAACTCCGTTCAGGGCAAGGAAATTCCTAAACCCAAACCTCCCGTACAATGCGGGTCTTGCATCATCGGCTCCCGCCAGGGGAGCCCTTTTTTCAAGTATTCCGGTCTTGAGTCATGCCGGCTATGGCAAGGGACCTTCTTCTATGTGAAGAACAACGGCGCCGCGGATCTCATCGACCTGCCGCCTTTTAATCCGGCGCCGCCCACGAGGGCCAACTGGAGCTACAATCCAAAGGAGTCTCACATAGAGACCAACCGGATTATACGCTTCATGAAACAGCTGATGAAGGACACCGACATCTGCTCAGACGATATTATCCGCGCCTTTATCTCGCGCCGGGTGCTTCCTCTCAAGAGCCGCATGCATAAGATGAGCGAGATGTACGGTCCCGGTGATCCTACCAAGATCACTGGAATCCCTCTCAGCAAGAAGGACATCGTCCTCAAGGCTAGGCAGATCTGCCAGACTGCCATGCCGAAAGACTGGGAATGGGGCCTTCGGCCTCTTAGTTCCACTAACCCCCCGACCCAAGAAGTAAGAGATTACGCAACTCGGGTCGGTATACCGGTAACGTTTGCACTGTGACTAACCCTTTCCTTCTCTCTTGTTTTTCAGGCCAAGGACCGCTTCCCCGGAATCGAATCTGAGCGGCGGGGCCCTTGCCGGAAGCGTGGTCTCGACAAATTCGACCCGGACCCCGCCATCCGTTGGCAGGACCTGAAGATGGGCCGGACTCCAGCTTCGCGCCTCGGCAAGTCTCCGCCGGAACCAGCCGGTTCGTCCGACGACCTGACCTTGCTTGAGGTAGTTCTTCTGTTTGACCCCTCATATTCTTTTGTTATTGTTCTTCTGTAGACGTTCCTTCAGCCAACGTCAACCCACAGGTCCATGAGCACGCCACCCCGCTGCAGGCCAAGGTTGGCCAGGAGTTCCTGGACAAACTCACCGCTGGGGGCAAGAAGAACAAGGTTCCGGCAACAGATGCCGGTTCGAGCCAAGCCCCTTGATACGTCTCCAATGTATCGATAATTTCTTATGTTCCATGCCACATTATTGATGTTATCTACATGTTTTATGCACACTTTATGTCATATTCGTGCATTTTCTGGAACTAACCTATTAACAAGATGCCGAAGTGCCAGTTGCTGTTTTCTGCTGTTTTTGGTTTCAGAAATCCTAGTAACGAAATATTCTCGGAATTGGACGAAATCAACGCCCAGGGGCCTATTTTTCCACGAAGCTTCCAGATGTCCGAAGACGAGACGAAGAGGGGCCACGGGGTGGCCAAACCCTAGGGCGGCGTGGCCCCACCCCTGGCCGCGCGGCCCTATGGTGTGGGCCCCCCGTGCCGCCTCTTGACTTGCCCTTCCGCCTACTTAAAGCCTCCGTGACGAAACCCCCAGTACCGAGAGCCACGATACGGAAAACCTTACTGAGACGCCGCCGCCGCCGATCCCATCTCGGGGGATCCAGGAGATCGCCTCCGGCACCCTGCCGGAGAGGGGATTCATCTCCCGGAGGACTCTACGCCGCCATGGTCGCCTCCGGAGTGATGTGTGAGTAGTCTACCCCTGGACTATGGGTCCATAGCTGTAGCTAGATGGTTGTCTTCTCCCCATTGTGCTATCATTGTCGGATCTTGTGAGCTGCCTAACATGATCAAGATCATCTATCTGTAATTCTATATGTTGCGTTTGTTGGGATCCGATGAATAGAGAATACTTGTTATGTTGATTATCAAAGTTATATCTACGTGTTGTTTATGATCTTGCATGCTTTCCGTTACTAGTAGATGCTCTGGCCAAGTAGATGCTTGTAACTCCAAGAGGGAGTACTTATGCTCGATAGTGGGTTCATGCCTGCATTGACACAGGACAGTGTGAGAAAGTTCTAAGGTTGTGTTGTCTTGTTGCCACTAGGGATAAAACATTGATGCTATGTCTAAGGATGTAGTTGTTGATTACATTACGCACCATACTTAATGCAATTGTCTGTTGCTTTGCAACTTAATACTGGAAGGGGTTCGGATGATAACCTGAAGGTGGACTTTTTAGGCATAGATGCAGTTGGATGGCGGTCTATGTACTTTGTCGTAATGCCCAATTAAATCTCACTATACTCATCATGATATGTATGTGCATGGTCATGCCCTCTTTATTTGTCAATTGCCCAACTGTAATTTGTTCACCCAACATGATGTTTGTCTTATGGGAGAGACACCTCTAGTGAACTGTGGACCCCGGTCCAATTCTCTTTACTGAAATACAATCTACTGCAATACTTGTTCTACTGTTTTCTGCAAACAATCATCTTCCACACAATACGGTTAATCCTTTGTTACAGCAAGCCGGTGAGATTGACAACCTCACTGTTTCGTTGGGGCAAAGTACTTTGGTTGTGTTGTGCAGGTTCCACGTTGGCGCCGGAATCCCTGGTGTTGCACCGCACTACATCCCGCCGCCATCAACCTTCAACGTGCTTCTTGGTTCCTCCTGGTTCGATAAACCTTGGTTTCTTTCTGAGGGAAAACTTGCTGCTGTGCGCATCATACCTTCCTCTTGGGGTTCCCAACGAACGTGTGAATTACACGCCATCAAGCATATTTTCTAGCGCCGTTGCCGGGGAGATCAAGACACGCTGCAAGGGGAGTCTCCACTTCTCAATCTCTTTACTTTGTTTTTGTCTTGCTTAGTTTTATTTACTACTTTGTTTGCTGCACTAAATCAAAATACAAAAAAATTAGTTGCTAGTTTTACTTTATTTGCTATCTTGTTTGCTATATCAAAAACACAAAAAAATTAGTTACTTGCATTTACTTTATCTAGTTTGCTTTATTTATTGTCTTGCACTCTATATTAAAAATACAAAAAAAATTAGTCATACATTACCATGTCTAGCTACGAACCTGTTACTTCTTCACTTTGAAGAATTAGTCTTCACTTTTAAACAAGGGGATGAGGAGAGTTTTAAGGATGCTTGGTCTAGAATTTTTACTTCTTATCATAAAACTGAACCTCAAATGACTCTAAGTTTGCTCCTTAGTAATTTTTATTTTGGTCTTATGGTTCGTTATAGATATGCCTTGGATACTCTAGTGGGAGGAGATTTCCTTCATTGCAATGGGGATCAAGCTTTTAATGCCATAAAGAAGTTGGTTGCATCACATGATTCAGCTAATAACTTTGATTCAGCCCTCACTAGCATATATAGTAGATTAAACAATCTCGAGATAAGTACATCTCGCTTGAATGATAACTATTGCCACGTTCGTAATCGTCTTGAACAAGTTTTAGTGAATTCTAAACTCTCATTGTGGGATCCTGCTGTTAAAATTGTTATCGGTGATCAAACTCTCCATGCCTACTGTGATATTATGTATGAATTTTGCCTTATGCCTGAAAGTATTTATAAATCTTTAAAACTTTGGGGAGTTGATGAAGGAGGAGAAGAAATAACTCTCATTGATAACTCTACTATAATTCCTAAAGGAATAGCCGCAGGTGTGCATACAACCATTCTTGGAAGGACAATATCCATTGATTATCTTGTTATTGAAACAGGAAAACTCACACTCGGAAGATCCCTGCTGAAACTATTGGGAGCAGTCATTGATGTTGGAGAAGGCACTCTGAAATTCACCTCTATACCGGGGGGAAATCATATATTTCCTAAACCCAAGGGAAAGAAAAACAATAAGAAAGGTAAGGGTAAAGCCCAAGGTAAGGTTGACACACCATCTCTTGATAATACTTGATACACACTTTCTGCGCCTAGCTGAAAGGCGTTAAAGAAAAGCGCTTATGGGAGACAACCCATGTTTTTACCTACAGTACTTTGTTTTTATTTTGTGTCTTGGAAGTTGTTTACTACTGTAGCAACCTCTCCTTATCTTAGTTTTGTGTTTTGTTGTGCCAAGTTAAGCCGTTGATAGAAAAGTAAGTACTAGATTTGGATTACTGCGCAGTTCCAGATTTCTTTGCTGTCACGAATATGGGTCTACCTCCCTGTAGGTAGCTCAGAAAATTAAGCCAATTTACGTGCATGATCCTCAGATATGTACGCAACTTTCATTCAATTTGAGCATTTTCATTTGAGCAAGTCTGGTGCCATTTTAAAATTCGTCAATACGAACTGTTCTGTTTTGACAGATTCTGCCTTTTATTTCGCATTGCCTCTTTTGCTATGTTGGATGAATTTCTTTGATCCACTAATGTCCAGTAGCATTATGCAATGTCCAGAAGTGTTAAGAATGATTGTGTCACCTCTGAATATGTCAATTTATACTGTGCACTAACCCTCTAATGAGTTGTTTCGAGTTTGGTGTGGAGGAAGTTTTCAAGGATCAAGAGAGGAGTATGATGCAACATGATCAAGGAGAGTGAAAGCTCTAAGCTTGGGGATGCCCCGGTGGTTCACCCCAGCATATATCAAGAAGACTCAAGCGTCTAAGCTTGGGGATGCCCAAGGCATCCCCTTCTTCATCAACAACATTATCAGGTTCCTCCCCTGAAACTATATTTTTATTCCATCACATCTTATGTGCTTTTTCTTGGAGCGTCGGTTTGTTTTTGTTTTTTTTTGTTTTGTTTGAATAAAATGGATCCTAAGCATTCACTTTATGGGAGAGAGACACGCTCCGCTGTAGCATATGGACAAGTATGTCCTTGGTTTCTACTCATAGTATTCATGGCGAAGTTTCTCCTTCGTTAAATTGTTATATGGTTGGAATTGGAAAATGATACATGTAGTAATTGCTATAAATGTCTTGGGTAATGTGATACTTGGCAATTGTTGTGCTCATGATTAAGCTCTTGCATCATATGCTTTGCACCCATTAATGAAGAAATACATAGAGCATGCTAAAATTTGGTTTGCATATTTGGTTTCTCTAAGGTCTAGATAATTTCTAGTATTGAGTTTGAACAACAAGGAAGACGATGTAGAGTCTTATAATGTTTACAATATGTCTTTTATGTGAGTTTTGCTGCACCGGTTCATCCTTGTGTTTGTTTCAAATAAGCCTTGCTAGCCTAAACCTTGTATCGAGAGGGAATACTTCTCATGCATCCAAATCCTTGAGCCAAACAACACTATGCCATTTGTGTCCACCATACCTACCTACTACATGGTATTTTCCGCCATTCCAAAGTAAATTGCTTGAGTGCTACCTTTAAAATTCCATCATTCACCTTTGCAATATATAGCTCATGGGACAAATAGCTTAAAAACTATTGTGGTATTGAATATGTAATTATGCACTTTATCTCTTATTAAGTTGCTTGTTGTGCGATAACCATGTTCACTGGGGACGCCATCAACTATTCATTGTTGAATTTCATGTGAGTTGCTATGCATGTCCGTCTTGTCTGAAGTAAGAGAGATCTACCACCCTATGGTTAAGCATGCATATTGTTAGAGAAGAACATTGGGCCGCTAACTAAAGCCATGATCCATGGTGGAAGTTTCAGTTTTGGACATATATCCTCAATCTCAAATGAGAAAATTATTAATTGTTGTTACATGCTTATGCATAAAAGAGGAGTCCATTATCTCATTGTCTATGTTGTCCCGGTATGGATGTCTAAGTTGAAGAATAATCAATAGCGAGAAATCCAATGCGAGCTTTCTCCTTAGACCTTTGTACAAAGCGTGACATAGAGGTACCCCTTTGTGACACTTGGTTAAAACAGTGCATTGTGATGATCCGGTAGTCCAAGCTAATTAGGACAAGGTGCGGGCACTATTAGTACACTATGCATGAGGCTTGCAACTTATAAGATATAATTTACATGATGCATATGCTTTATTACTACCGTTGACAAAATTGTTTCATGTTTTCAAAATCAAAGCTCTAGCACAAATATAGCAATCGATGCTTTTCCTCTATGGAGGACCATTCTTTTACTTTCAATGTTGAGTCAGTTCACCTATTTCTCTCCACCTCAAGAAGCAAACACTTGTGTGAACTGTGCATTGATTCCTACATATTTGCTTATTGCACTTATTATATTACTCTATGTTGACAATATCCATGAGATATACATGTTACAAGTTGAAAGCAACCGCTGAAACTTAATCTTCTTTTATGTTGCTTCAATGCTTTTACTTTGAATTATTGCTTTATGAGTTAACTCTTATGCAAGACTTATTGATGCTTGTCTTGAAGTACTATTCATGAAAAGTCTTTGCTATATGATTCACTTGTTTACTCATGTCATATACATTGTTTTGATCGCTGCATTCACTACATATGCTTTACAAATAGTATGATCAAGATTATGATGGCATGTCACTCCAGAAATTATCTGTGTTATCGTTTTACCTGCTCGGGACGAGCAGAACTAAGCTTGGGGATGCTGATACGTCTCCAACGTATCGATAATTTCTTATGTTCCATGCCACATTATTGATGTTATCTACATGTTTTATGCACACTTTATGTCATATTCTTGCATTTTAATGAACTAAACTATTAACAATATTCCGAAGTGCCGATTCTTTGTTTCTGTTTTTGGTTTCAGAAATCCTAGTAACGAAATATTCTCGGAATTGGACGAAATCAACGCCCAGGGGCCTATTTTTCCACGAAGCTTCCAGAAGTCCGAAGACGAGACAAAGAGGGGCCACGGGGTGGCCAAACCCTAGGGCGGCGCGGCCCCACCCCTGGCCGCGCGGCCCTATGGTGTGGGCCCCCCGTGCCGCCTCTTGACTTGCCCTTCCGCCTACTTAAAGCCTCCGTGACGAAACCCCCAGTACCGAGAGCCACGATACGGAAAACCTTACTGAGACGCCGCCGCCGCCGATCCCATCTCGGGGGATCCAGGAGATCGCCTCCGGCACCCTGCCGGAGAGGGGATTCATCTCCCGGAGGACTCTACGCCGCCATGGTCGCCTCCGGAGTGATGTGTGAGTAGTCTACCCCTGGACTATGGGTCCATAGCTGTAGCTAGATGGTTGTCTTCTCCCCATTGTGCTATCATTGTCGGATCTTGTGAGCTGCCTAACATGATCAAGATCATCTATCTGTAATTCTATATGTTGCGTTTGTTGGGATCCGATGAATAGAGAATACTTGTTATGTTGATTATCAAAGTTATATCTACGTGTTGTTTATGATCTTGCATGCTTTCCGTTACTAGTAGATGCTCTGGCCAAGTAGATGCTTGTAACTCCAAGAGGGAGTACTTATGCTCGATAGTGGGTTCATGCCTGCATTGACACCTGGGACAGTGACAGAAAGTTCTAAGGTTGTGTTGTGCTGTTGCCACTAGGGATAAAACATTGATGCTATGTCTAAGGATGTAGTTGTTGATTACATTACGCACCATACTTAATGCAATTGTCTGTTGCTTTGCAACTTAATACTGGAAGGGGTTCGGATGATAACCTGAAGGTGGACTTTTTAGGCATAGATGCAGTTGGATGGCGGTCTATGTACTTTGTCGTAATGCCCAATTAAATCTCACTATACTCATCATGATATGTATGTGCATGGTCATGCCCTCTTTATTTGTCAATTGCCCAACTGTAATTTGTTCACCCAACATGCTGTTTGTCTTATGGGAGAGACACCTCTAGTGAACTGTGGACCCCGGTCCAATTCTCTTTACTGAAATACAATCTACTGCAATACTTGTTCTACTGTTTTCTGCAAACAATCATCTTCCACACAATACGGTTAATCCTTTGTTACAGCAAGCCGGTGAGATTGACAACCTCACTGTTTCGTTGGGGCAAAGTACTTTGGTTGTGTTGTGCAGGTTCCACGTTGGCGCCGGAATCCCTGGTGTTGCGCCGCACTACATCCCGCCGCCATCAACCTTCAACGTGCTTCTTGGCTCCTCCTGGTTCGATAAACCTTGGTTTCTTTCTGAGGGAAAACTTGCTGCTGTGCGCATCATACCTTCCTCTTGGGGTTCCCAACGAACGTGTGAATTACACGCCATCACCCCTCCTGCCAAACGCTTCCGGACTGAACCCTTTGCGGGGAAACAAGTAGGCACGAGGCGCTACAAGAGCAAGCAGATGCCAACCTCTTCTGGGTAAAGCTCAGTTCTTTGGCTTGTCTCGTTTTTCGCCAAGTTCTTTTTCGGTTGCCTTTTTCCAATTCTTTCTTTTTCTTTCTTTCAGCCCCGCGCTCAAGCTTGGCCCCAGGCCTGAGGGCTCTACCGGCTCCGCGAGGACCTTAACTCCTCCTCCTCACTCAAGCCCGACACCATCTGGTGCCGGCAACACCTCTGCCTCCCCTCCGGGAGGCACTACAAGTTCGGGGCGCGCGGCCCCTACATCTCCTGATCACCGCACGGAGGAGGATCTCACCTCCCCTCCTGAAACTCAAGACACCGGCGCCAACGACACAACTGCCGGGCAGGCGGAACCTCTGGTTCCTCCTGGCCCGAAGAAGAAGAAGAAGAAGCAGCCAAGCTCTTCCCCCAGCAAGACTGCGCCGGACGCTCTAGCGTCGGCCTCTTCTACACCGCACCCGGAAGCTCTTATCCTTGAGCCTACGGGGACTACTCCAACACTGCCGCCGGCGGCCCCCAAGATCACCCAGTTCCTCAAGCCGGGGGCGTCCCGCGGAAAGGCCGTGGACGGCAGCGCATCAAGCGGCTCGCAGTCTCTAGTGCTGCATGTCGGGCCTGCCGCTGCTGCGGTCCCTGAAAAACCTTCCGGCCTCCTGGGCCGGATTATTGAGCTAAAGCGCGAGGGCAAGGACCTGGGGCATCTTCTCCCCTATGCCCAAAAATGGAACGATGCGGACATTTCTGCATCCACCCGCGGCTTGGGGAAGGACCGCCTTCCAGCGCCAGATCCTGCTGGGCCCCGGTCCACTGAAGAACACTTCATGCGGCTCAAGCGTGCCGTGAAGGAGTTTGACAGTGTGTGGTACGACGCCACCAGCAATGTGGTGGTAAGTTTCGCCAACCTTCTTGTAATTTTTGTTGATGCCGGTTTCTTTCTTTCCGGATCTTGTCTATTCTCCCAGTCCCCGAGTTTCGTGTTGGGAGCGTAGGTCTTAGCGCGAAACTTAACTAGAAACGCGCGAAACCGGCACAGCCAGTCCCCGAGTCTCGGGTTAAGAGCATGGTTTCTTTTTTCCTCACGTTGTTTTCTTTGAACAGAGCACCGCTGATGCCCGGAAGCAGCTCTTCGTGGAGCTCCTCTGGGAGCATCGGGACCTTGCCGAGGCTCACAGCTGCCAAGGTTTGTCTTCCTTCTTCTGCTCCAGCCTCTTTTCACCGGGAGGCTTTCCTCTTTAATACTTATGCATCTTTTGTCCAACAGCTGTTCCGGAAGCTACCATCGAGGCCCTCAAGACACAGCTTGCCGCCGCCCAAGGTTCATCTTCCTGTTTTCCGGTTAACTTGCTTTCTCTATGTTGTATCAGTACAAACTTGCTAACACTTTCTTTCCGGCTCTCAGATGAGAAAGACAGACTTGTCCTGAAGCATCAGGAGGAGCTGAGCGCCCAGAAGGCCAGCTACAAGGAGCTCAAGGACCAGCTTATCCAGCTTGGCCTTGACCATGCTCAGGCGCTGAAGGCTGCGGAATCTGCTGCGGAGGCTAGGCTGAATGAGGCGCTGGAGGATGCCGGCAATGCCAATGTGGTGTTGCAGGCTGAGCTGGAAGAGGCCGCCAAAGCGCAGAAAGTAGTCGATGGCAAGGCCATCAAGGCGCAGAAAGCAGCCGAGGACAAGGTGGCGCGGCTGGAGGCGGAACAGAAGGAGTACGACCTTCTGGTTACGCGAACTGACGCGCTTGCCCTCCGTACGTTTCTCTTTTTCTCTTCCGGTTCCTACTAATAAGCTTATCCGTTGCGGTAGCATGTGCTTAGCTTCTTTTCTTTGTCTTGCAGGGCTCTTTCCGGATTCCCAGACGCATGCTGCGAAGAAGGTTGAAGAGCACCGGGTTGCCCAGGCGTGCAAGAACTTGGCTGCGCCCTGGGACCCCTATGACCACCTTGTTGCGCTGAACGCGCGGGTCTCTCACATGCGCTGCATAGACCGGAACGTCTCCGACATTCCGGATGTGGCTGCCCAGCTCTACAGGACTCTCTGGCCTGGAGAAGTGGTGCCAGATAGCTTCTCCCTTATCAGCGACCGCCTGAAAGGTGCCGGCCGAAGGATCCGGGAGTGGCAGTGCTCTGCTGCCCATGCCGGAGCAGACTCAGCGCTTTGTGTTGCCTGCTCCTGGTACCCGGAGCTGGACCTGGACGCCCTTATCGGCGTGCGCGAAGGAGCTCCCACCGACTTGGACCCGGTCCTCACCGCTAAGCGGCAGGATCGCGCGTACCACATCGCGGAGTACGCTGAAATGCGCACCTTCATCCCTCCTCCTGAAGATGTCAAAGATTATCTGAGCGACGAGGAGGAAGGCGATGAAGATGAAGGTGCCGAGGATGTGCCACCGGAAGCTCCTGAGGCCAGCGCTGCTCCCCCTGAAGCCCCTGCTTTTTGAATGCTTGTTGTGATAAGAAGTTTACCTGCTCCTGCTTGCTTCATAACAGAACTTCGTTAAATTCTACCCCGGTATGCCGGGGTTTATGATGTAAGCTAAAACTCATCCTTTTGGTTTGTTGGTACAACAATCTATGCCGGTGTTTTGCACACCGGTAACCTATTAAGTTATGTTGGTTTGCTACTTAGCACTTTGCTTATTGTTTCAACTTTTGTCTTGCACTGCAACTATTCCGAAACTGTTTCCGCATCCAATTCGATGCACACTTGGCTCTTTTGCTTTGGCTCTGCCTACCTTCTCTGGGCGTTTTTGGCGTATGAGCACAAAGTTCTTTTACCAAGCAAGCATTTTCTTGAACTTAGAAATAACTAGAAATTTTTGCAAAAAACAGGTATAACCGGGGTTAGTTAAATTTTTCCGGATTGTTCTTTCCCGCTCTCCCTCTTCGTAGTTCATGTGCTCATCCCCTACCGGTTTATCTTGCTTGCCATGAAGCCAAGTTGTGGACAACAGCAGAGTCGAAGACTCCGGTAGGGTCTAGCACACTACTAAACCGGAAAGAAATGACGTTCAATAAGCAACCGGTAAACCGAAAAAAATAAACATGTTACATGCAACTTAGTAAGGGTAGTCCCCGAGACTCATTCGAGGTTCCGACATCTTTTATTCATAGCAATTAAGGTACAAAAAGGAACTCCTTACACCACAACTTCAAGAGTAGAAAGGACGCAACAGAGCTACATTCCACAGGCGTTTGGTCTCTTCTCCGGACTTGTCCGCCTTTCCTTTCTTCCATTCCTGCGCATCAATTAGGTAATATGCATCATTGTGGAGAGCCTTGCTCACAATGAAAGGTCCTTCCCATGGGGGGGACAGCTTGTGCCGGCCTTCAGTGCGCTGCACTAGACGTAGCACTAGGTCTCCTTCCCGGAATACTCTCGGGTTAACCTTCCGGCTGTGATAGCGTCTAAGGTTTTGCTGGTAAATGGCTGTTCTTGCCAATGCTAGTTCTCTTGCTTCTGCTAGCAAGTCCACATCGTTTTCTCGGGCCTCTTTTACCTCTTCTTCGGTATAGAGTTGCACCTTCGGTGAATCATGTAGAATGTCGGTTGGTATGACCGCTTCTGCTCCATAAACCATGAAGAATGGAGTGTATCCGGTAGACCGGTTTGGAGTTGTTCTTATGCTCCACAGCACTGATGGTAGCTCATCGAGCCAACATCTCGGCGATTTTTCCACCGCATCGATGAGTCTTAGTTTGATACCGGAAAGTACCAAAGCATTTGTTCTTTCAACTTGGCCATTGCCTTGTGGGTGTGCGACTGAGCACAAATCCAACCGGATGTTGTTGTCTTCACAAAATCTTTTGAACTCACCTTGAGCAAAATTTGTGCCATTGTCAGTGATAATGCTATGCGGGTAGCCATACCGCAAGATAACATCTTTTAAGAACTTCATCGATGTGCGCCCATCACACTTTGCAATGGGTTTCACCTCCAGCCACTTGGTGAATTTGTCCACCATAACCAAGATGTGGGTCATGTTTCCCCTTGCGGTTTTGAATGGGCCAACCATGTCTAGGCACCAAACAGCAAATGGCCATGTTAACGGTATGGTTTTCAAGCCGGAAGCTGGGGTATGATTTTGCTTGGCGTACCTCTGGCACCCATTGCATTTTCTTACCATATCCTCCGCATTTTGCAAAGCCATTGGCCAATAAAACCCATGCCGGAATACTTTTGCCACCAGCGCCCTTGACAACGCGTGATGCCCACATTCTCCTCGGTGAATTTCCTCGAGCATTTCTTTTCCCTCTTCCGGTTCCACACACCTTTGGAGGACACCGGTAACACTTCTCTTGTACACCTCGCCATTGATAATGGTGTAAGCTTTGGACCTCCTCTGGATCCTTCTAGACTCACTTTCGTCAACCGGCAAGGTGCCGTTGATCAGGAATTCCTTAATAGGTTTAACCCATAATGGTGCTTCCCGGACTAGGAATACCGGTACGTCTACGTCCATGCTATCCACCAGCATTGCTTCTTCCGGTATGGGCACAGCAGTCCCCGAGTTTACCGGAGCAGTCCCCGGGTTTCCTTCATCGATATCCATTGGTACAACATGTGATTCCGGTACGAAAATTGATTCCGATTCCGGACTCGGTCTGATCGATGGTACTCTTAAGTGAGCTAGGGCTGTCCCGGGAGGAATTTCTTGCCTAGATGAGCCCAGCTTGGACAAAGCATCCGCGGCTTCATTTTCTGCGCGCGGCACATGATGAAACTCACACCCTTCGAAGAATCCGGCAATTTTTTGCACGTGAAACCGGTACGAGGCCATGTTGGCATCTTTTGCATCCCAATCTCCGGAACACTGCTGTACTACCAAATCTGAATCACCGTAGCAAATGATCTGGAGCGCACCGATTTCTTTTGCAACCTTAAGCCCATGGATCAAGGCTTCGTACTCAGCAACATTGTTTGATGCCCTGAAATGCACTTGCAAAACATACCGGAGATGATCTCCCTTTGGTGAGGTGAGTACCACACCGGCACCTAGACCTTCTTTGAGTTTGGATCCGTCAAAGTGCATCTTCCAGTACTCTACCCTCTGGTCTGGGGGCTTGTATTGCATTTCCGCCCAATCAACCAAGAAATCAGCTAAAGCTTGTGATTTTATGGCATCCCTTCTTTCATACACCGGTACATATGGTGATAACTGAATTGCCCATTTCGCGATCCTACCGCTAGCGTCTTTGTTGCACATGATATCGTAGATGGGTGCCTCACTCACCACCTTCATGGGGTGCTCCTCAAAGTAGTGCTTAAGCTTCGTGGCGGCCATGAACACGCCATAAGTCATCTTTTGGAAGTGCGGGTAGTTTTGCTTCGAGGAGGAGAGCACTTCGCTCAGGTAGTACACCGGCCTTTGCACGGTTTTCCCTTCCTCTTCTCGTTCTACCACAACCACAACACTAACCACCCGGTTCGTTGCCGCTATGTAAAGCAACATGGGTTCTCTTTCTAAAGGTGAGGCCAAGATTGGGGCTGTTGCGAGCATGGTTTTTAGCTCTTTGAATGCCGCGTCTGCCTGAGGGGTCCAGACGAACGTATTGGATTTTTTCATCAGAGCATATAGTGGCAAAGCCTTTTCTCCTAGCCTGCTCATGAACCGGCTTAGCGACGCCAAGCTTCCGGTAAATTTTTGCACATCTTTTAGTTCTCGTGGGACAGTCATTCTTTCTATTGCCCGGATCTTTACCGGATTGACTTCAATGCCGCGGCTTGACACAAGAAAACCAAGCAGCTTGCCGGCGGGGACACCGAAAGTGCATTTTGCCGGATTAAGTTTCATCCGGGACCGTCTTAGGTTATCGAATGTTTGCCGGATGTCAGCGATTAAGGTGTTTTTTACCTTAGTTTTTATCACAATATCGTCCACATAGACTTGCACATTCTTTCCGATTTGATCAAACAAGCATTTTTGCATACAGCGCTGGTACGTTGCACCAGCGTTGCGTAAACCAAAAGGCATAGTGACATAGCAATAAGCCCCGTGCGGGGTAATGAACGCAGTTTTTATTTGATCTTCCTTTTTTAAGGGAATTTGGTGGAAACCGGAATACGCATCCAGAAAGGACAACAACTCACACCCAGCAGTTGAATCAATCACTTGATCGATCCGTGGCAAAGGGAAAGGATCTCTTGGGCAAGCCTTGTTGAGGTTGGTGTAGTCGATGCACATGCGCCATACCTTTGGAGCTTTTGCCTCCAGGTTCTCATCTTTTTTCTTTTTGACCATTACCGGATTGGCCAGCCACTCTGTGTGCGTGACCTCTACGATGAATCCGGCAACGAGCAGTTTTGTCACTTCTTCTCCAATAATCTTCCTCCTATCTTCAGCGAACCGGCGCAAGGGTTGCCGCACTGGCTTGGCGTCTTTCCGGACATTTAGAGAGTGCTCAGCCAGCTCCCTTGGAACACCCACTAAGTCATCAGTTGACCAGGCGAAGATATTCCAATTCTCACGGAGGAAGCTGACGAGCGCGCTTTCCTATGCTTGATCGAGTCCGGCACCGATACGAATGGTGCGCTCTGGGTAAGCTGGATCCAGCACAATGTCCTTTGTTTCATTCGTCGGCTTGAATGTCGGTGAGCCCAAGCTTCCACTCATTGCCGCTAAGCTCAACTGTGAGGACTGAGCCAGCGCAACCGCGGTTTGCATCCTTCTTTTTTCCTCCGCGATCACCAGCGATTCCGCTAGGTTCGATCCGGCAGATGCTGTTTCCAGTGAGACCTTATAGTTCCCCACCACAGTTAAGGGTCCACGAGGTGCCGGCATCTTCATCTTGAGGTAAGCCGTATGAGTCGTAGCCATGAAAGCTGCCAATGCTGGTCTTCCCAGCAACGCATGGTAAGGACTGTCTAGGTCCACCACCTCAAACTCAACATTTTCAACCCGGCAATTGTCACGTCCTCCAAACGATACGTCCACCTGAACTTTTCCTACCGGAGCGCAAGACAAGCCCGGAACAATTCCGTGGAACGTTGTACGCGTTGGCTGAAGCATGTTTTCTGTTATGCCTAGCGTATGCATGGTATGCTTGTACATGATGTTTATGCTGCTGCCGTTGTCTACCAGCACCTTGCTGAATTTTACTCGAGTTTGCGGCTCTTTCATGATTGGGTCCACGACAAGAGCATATCCACCCGGATTCGGCATGATTTTGGGGTGATCCTTGAATGACCAGGTAATTTCCTGATCTGACCACAGCATGTATCCGGGAACTGCCGGCATCACGGCATTTACCTCCATGGAGCGGCGATGCACACTTTGCCTGTCTGTTGGCTCAGTGACAAAGACAACACAGCACAGATGCGGGTCCTCGTAAACATTCCGGCCTAAAGGTGCCGGTGGAGGTGGTTGATCATGATTTTGCTCCACCCGGGTAACCTGCTGGTATTGTTGTCTGTTTGGCAGAAGCTGGACCGGTAAAGCATTTGCCCCAGTAAGCGGTGGTGGTGGTGGTAGCTGCTGCTGGCGCAGCATATCTTGCGATGGTGGCAACACTGTTGAGCACCCTTGTGCCTGCGCGTCCTTTACTGCTCCCTTTTGCATCAAGTACTTGGTCCAAGAACAATCCTTCGTCAGGTGGTTTGACGGGTGATCCGGGTTCGGCGTGTGCCACCGGCAAGGTTGATCCATGGCGGCTTCCATGGTGTATTTTACGGGTTCCTGCCAGTTCTTTTTCTGGCCCCAGGGCTTCTTTTCGACCCACTGCTTTTTAGGACCCGCCCATGGCTGCGATCCGGTTTTTTGCCTCTGGCTGCCGCCAGCATCATAATTTTCTTGCACAGCGGCAACATGCTGCGGAGCGTACCTTCGATCCGGGAAATCTTCCCTTCTCTTGTTGTTCCGGTTGTCCCGGTATTGTTCCTGTCGCTGTTGAGGCGGGTTTGACTGCTCCGGCTCAGCTTGTACTGCCGGTTGCAATGGGTCTCCCAATGCATAGCTATCCGCCACACGTATCATCTCCGCCAAGGTTGCTGGCATGCTTCTCTGCAGCTTTTGCCACAGCGGTGATCCTCTCTGGCATCCTTTACTGAACCAAGCAATCGCTTGTGCTTCAATCACTCCTTCGCACATGTTTCTTGTTGAGTTCCATCGGGTAAGATAATCCCTGTCTGTTTCACCGGCACGTTGCTGGCATAAAGCGAGCTGCTGGGGCCGGTTTGGCCTCTTGTAAGTGCTACTGAAGTTGTTCACGAAGGCTTCCTCAAAGTCTAGCCATCCGTTAATGCTTCCTGCCGGCAAGTTGTTAAGCCAAATCCGTGCAGGGCCTACCAGGTAGGACGGTATGATTCTCACCGCCCAACGCCGGTTTACTCCACCACCAGCTACATAAACAGCCGTGACATAGTCCGCCAGCCAATCTTCCGGCTTGGTCATGCCATCATACGTTTTTGTGTCCCGGGGCAGCTGGAAATTGCGTACCGGTGGTTCTTCTCCCATGATCCGTGGGCCAAAGCATCTCGGGCCAGGAGGACCCTCAGACTCGATCATTTCGGAAAGATGTACCTTGTCCAACCTGTGCCTCGCATCCTGGTCTGGCAAACATCTTTCCCCCAGGCGTTCCCCTAAAGGGTTCCGGTAGACTCTTGTTCGTTCTACTTCGGAATCTCCCTCTCCGTATCTTTCCGGTTCCGTGGCTCTTGCTTGCCGGTACTTTGGTGGTGGCATTTCCTCATACGCTGCCCTTGCAGCTCGATAATTTTGCCCGGTTTCATATCTACCGGCATGATTGTTTCCGGCATAGCCTCCTCTGGCGTAGCCTCGACCTGCCCCTTGGCTTTTTCTACCGGCATCGTGTTGCCCGGCTTGTTGTTTTCCGGCAAGAACCGGATCGTACACAGTCATCTGCTGTGCGTTCATCTCTTTTTCTCTTCTTCTGTCCGGATGGGGGGACGATGCCTGCCCATGGGACTTGCTTCCGGCATTCTTTGTTGAACGCGTGGATTTTGAGGCCGCAGCCTTGTTCAGCTTAGCCAGCTGTTCAGCATTCTGCTGCTCAATAGTTTCCAGCAGCTCTCTAACACGCTCCTACTGTTTTGCCAAAGCATCTCCGGAAAGCAATTCACATAGCTCTACTGCAGCTTTAGCAGCTTTTATAGTTTTATCCGGGCTACTGTACTTAGGTTTTTGCACGATGCTAACAGACGCAGAGGTACTTTTGCCGACAAGAACTTCCTTGCGCAAATCCTGATCTAGATTGCGAGCCTTAAGCCGGTTTTCCGGCATCCTAGCAGCCTGAGCGCTAACTGAAGCAAAGCCATGGGCAGCGTTGTACTCACATAGGGTCAGGTTCAGCTCGCGCTGCGCCCGGACGATGTCGGCGCCGTTCGCGAGCAGCTTCTGGCGCTGTGCCTCCAGCTCCGCCTGAGCCGCTGCCGGGTCGAAGTTCTGTGCGATGGGCGTTGCCAGCATGTTCATCGTCGCTTGGAGTGGTGTTGCCGGTGGTGCTGATGACGTTCCCGCAGCGCCAGCATCACGCTCCAGCGGTGGCTTGGCCGCACGGGTCGAAGCCGCCCGACCAGCACCTTCATCCACAGCTTCTTTTCCTGCACCAACCACGCCAGTCATCATTACCTCGACGCTGCCGGCGGCACGGCCAGCACAGAGCCACCTTGGCGGGTCCGGTGCCACCAGCACCGGCGAGAGGCGCTGGCGCACAGGTACGGTGCCGAAGTAGACGCGGTAGCTGCCGAACTCGATGGTGCGGCCGTTCTTGGGGAAGATGCCGCCGTTGGCGAAGCAGCCCGCGTTGTCGTTGATGAAGTCCATGTCGTAGATGCGTTGCACGAGCGCGGACACCGTACGCTCGCCGGCGACCTCGAGGATGCCCGTCCGAATATGAACTCCTGCAAGCGCCACTTCATGCCCCACGGTGGGCGCCAACTGTCGTCGTGGTGAACAGACAGATGCCATAGGATGGCTTAAGTTGGGGCCGAATGGACGCTAGAGGATTCGGGGGAGGGTTTGTGATTAGATGGGATGAACTTCCGGATGGTTTCCTCAAGGACTTAGCCAAGGCTAGAGGTTGAAGAAGAAAGACACAAGGAAGAACTCGTTCTAGATCACTTTCTTCATTGGTTTCCACAGGCTACAGGTTTGTGCTTACAGGACCCTTCTCTCTATATTCCGCGCCCGTTAGGAGGCTGCCCCCTCTCCTTATATAGGGGAGAGGGTGGCTTACAGGGGAAGAAACCCTAATGGCATCTTTGACTAGACAAACTACTTTACAAAGATACTTTATAAAGCTACTTTAATCATAGATGATGACGGGGTCTTCTTTAAACAGAGAGGCTGACGTCTTCCGGCTTCTTTCATCGTCATCCTCCTCTTTATCGTCACGCCTCTGTATAAAGCTTCTTTGCTTAGCTCATCCTTGTCCTCTAGCTCTGGAGAGAATCTTTGACCAGACTGCCGACATGCTCTTCTTTCCGGCATCCCGGTGTCTTCTTTACCCGGTTCCGGTATACCCCTCTTGGGGATACCGGCATAGCTTACCTAGCCAATCTCTTATCTTACGCTCCGGTACGAACATTTAACCGGTATCCTGATGGCCTAAACCATCCGGTTTGGCATGCCTTTGGCATACCGGGGGTCATCCCCCCAACACCCCCCCCCCCCGCGGTACGGTACGGATCGTTGGCACCGCCTATATATACATCTTGTAAGCCGCCGGCTAGGGTTGATCAGATTATAAGATAACCCACGGCGTTTGTAAACACCTCCCGATATAGTGAAATTTTGCTGGATGGCGCCCGTGCTTTTTTCCCCTTCTGTGTTGGAAGGGGTTTTCCACGTTAAATCTTGTGTCCCCTGCGCTTGTTCTTGTTTCGTTCTTCGTTATTTGCTTGTCGCTTTTATAACAGCAATCACATTCAACAACCACTATGTAGTTACCATTTTCCTTGTACAAGTTCAGACCTTGAAGACATGTGAGAACCTCAGCTTCTTCAGGTTGACCACATCTTAGCAAGGAGTTTGTAGCTAACAGGATCACTGAACCCTCGGTGTTCCTAACAACAACACCAAAGAACCAGAGGCATCAATATTCTGTTTTAGAGTAGGGGTAGTTTATCGAGAGTTGTTGGTGTTCGATATAACTTTGGTAGAAACTGCAGTGGTGGCTCCAGAATTCACAATTACATTTTCTTCCCCTTTTTCATCAGGGTTTGGATTATGGCTGACATTCAGACTGTCAAGGTAGTTCCCGAAGAAGATAACTGAACCTTGATGGTGATGTCTCCCTCTCATGAACACAATCATCTCTCAAATGCAAAGCCAGCCAAAGGAAGAGGAGGATAAGCCTCTGTTTTGTATTTTTTTGTGTTTGCTAGCATCAGAGGCTGCTAGTCTGTACCTGTATATTTGAAGGTTCTTCCTTCAGTAAATCCCATACTTTGCGCATTTCAGCCGGTCAAGGCTCTTGCCTTGGCACATGAGACTAACATGGAAGCTGGATTTCTCTTCTCTTCCGCAGATGTTGCAGGTGCTGTCTACCTCTATTGTTGAGCTTATGATGTTATTCAAGCTAGTGATATATACTGTAACTTCAGTTTTTTTTAGTTTATTGGTTTGTAGTCTCTTAGAGTTCAAGAGCATTACTCTTCAGTATCTTTCGCTTTTACATCGCAGTGGCACGCTGGATTAGGTCTTTGAGTTAGTCAACTTGAATTTCTTGACTACATTCAAATTTTACCTTTTTTTTGTTTTCAGAATCTTATTTTCTATTAGTCGGCATCTCTTTAGGTGTCTTGTACCGAGCCCAGTCCAGACCAACAAACACTGAAACACCAACTCATTGTGGTGCCCATTTTTTAGCCTGTGCAACTTATTAGTAGTGTCGGGCTTTAGCCAACCATTCACATGCCAAAAACCATGTTTCTGAAGTGAGTACGGATGACTAAAAAAAGGGCGAGAACTGAATGCGTGAAAGAAACAATGGACCGTTACAGGAAGTCCAAAATGTGTCTGTTTACTAAATGAAAAACAGCCAGTTTTACTCATTCTGTCATTAATTGGGTTGTACAAGTGTCTTTTTCTAATTGGCCTAAAAACTGTCTGTTACCGAATTGTAAAACAGCTACCTGTTCATTAGGCACTCCCACTTAATTTATCTACTTCCATCCTGTTTGGTTGTGTTGCGAAGTCCACCATATAATGTTTTAATGTGTTTCAAATTGAAATTTGAAAAACTGTTGAAACAAGTCTTTCTTAAAAGCTATCACCAAATATTAATATATCGGTTTTGCTAGTTCTCTAGAAACTTACTTAGTTCTAAATCGACTCTTACACTATCAGATTTGTGTTGTGATTCCTGTGGTATATAAGTTGCAAGTTAGGTTGCTACTAGGATTATTTTTCAGTAGCAAGTTACCTGAGATTTTTCAGTTGCAAGTGGAGTTGGAACTGAGATTTTTCCAGTTGCCATATTTTTTTCACACTTTAACCTAAACCCTTGAGGGCAGTTAGTAGGCGTATATGGGACCCGTAGGGATATATCCCCCGCTAGAGAAAACATCCATGTTGCTGAAATGGAAACAAAGGGTGGGAAGGAAACCACATACAGAGAAGCATCAGGAAATTACGAGAAAAAGAGACCATTTCAAAAGATATCTATTGGCGACATGAGAAATGACAAGTGATGGAAACATGAAAAAAACAATAAACTAGATGGATTATACATTATAGAAACCAGAGCTTATATTTATAAAATTTGCACATATGTGTGGTGTGGCAGTACTAAAGAGTAGATACTAAGCGTTCAGTGAGACGAACTCACGGATATATATTATCTGGTGTCAATGCACTCAGGCCCTGAATGCACTAGAACAACTCTGTGTGTGGCCGCCGGAAGTCTTTGATGTTGCTGCGGCTATGGATCCTCGTAGCGATAGGCTGTTGCCAGATCCTAAACATGGGCCGACAGTGACGGACATCGAGCAGCTCAAGGCGTGGGCAGTGGTCGAGGAGGGCGAGAAGCAGCTCTTCCTGGAATTCGCCACCCGAGAGCACGACGCACTCCAGGAGAGGGAGCTTCTTGATGATCTTCTTGACAAGCTTTCCGTCACGGATGAAAGGCCAGCCTGTGACATGGAGGTTCTTCAGCAAAGGCGCCCTGCAAGTGATCACGTACGAGAGCTAGTCAGGTAGATTAACCCATCGATTTGCATGTATGTCAAATAAATAGGACAATTCATACGCGCCTCTTGGCGAGGTGGACGAGGACATCGGCATCGACATGGCCTACGAATGACTCGCACCGGCCGGCGCTGCCATCGAGCGCGGCGAGGGCCATGGCTTTCCATCCCGCATGGGGAGGTTCTTGCCAGAGACACAAGTTGAAGGAACCTAGATCGATGCGACGCCACAGCAGAGGCTCCTCCAGGGCTAGCCGGCGCCAGGGCGGGAACACGAGCCCTGCGACGCCGAGGATGTCGGTCTGCGAGAGTAGGCTGAGCAAGATGCGTACGATGTCCTCGGGCAGCGACGCCCAGTCCCTCCACTCCTCGACGTGGTCCTCCTCGCAGCGGCGGCGGCGGCGCCGAGACGAACGGGCGGATAGGGTTTTGGTTTTCCTCTTCTTCGTTGCCATCCTGTTTATTCCTAGGAAGGGGCGGCACCAGCGATCTCTTCCCATGCGGAATAGCCGAGACCAAGGGGCGGCTAGGGTTTTGCTTTTCCTCTTCTTCATTAAGAAAAACAAATAATTATTATAGGTACTATTAGAATATATACGTGAATATTAGGATAGAGATAGACTACGATTTGGTACCATCTTATACTCCAAGTCTAGCTCCACTTTGTACCTCTATATATACCCCCAGAAGGTCATAGCATACAAAGTCTAGGGTTTTAATATTTTTCACATGATATAAGAGCGGATAGAGATCACGCCGCCCCGGGGAGATCTCTCCTCGGTGGTACAGCACCTAGTCTGATAAAAAACTGAATCGGTTATTTTGTTTAGATCTTAGATCAAATTCAAGTTCCTAGATTAGATCTTAGATCACCTATTTGAAGGTCTGCCCTTCTGTATCATCGATACTGCTCCCCTCGTACTTGTGAAATCATCGTTGTTGCCTGGAGCTCCCGTGATTTGCTATTGATGCTGGTTTGCATTAGTAATTGCGGGTGGTGGCGGCAGAGGTACATGTACTTCACTTTGATGTCCTTGCACATATCATCCGCTTACTGCTTTCGCGCGTGCTCTCTCTGTCACCCATTGTAGAGCTTGAAAAGTTCAGCAGTCCTTCTGGAGGTGATCCGACTGTCTCTTTCCATCATTGTCGATATAAAAATGCATCTGGCACGACCCGTTCAGCAAATCCTCAGGTGACACATTGTAAGGCCTTGGGAACCTTGGTCTATTGCTTTGCCTGCTGGAGCTTGGTCCATCTCTGTGATCACTTCATTGATCATTGTTCCTGTGATAATCATCAGATGGTTTCCTCCACTGGTTCCTCGGAAGCCAGCCAATACTTGGCCGGGACCGTCATATTCTGCGAATTTGCGGAAACGTCGCCTGTTCTGGTTGTTGTTTCTATTGTGATCTTCTTTGGGTGACCTCTGCCATTTATTGTGAACAACATCTTCTCCATCAGCTCACCGATTCGTTATTTCCATAAGTTCTGCTATTGTCCTTGGGTTGGATCTTCCCACTTATTCGACCAGGTCTTTATTGTGAGCGATTTTATACTGATATGCTTGCAGCGCTTGCGGCGTAGCTGTAGTGGTCATCGGCTCTATGCCATCCATGGCTCTCTGAGCTCTATCCCACGCTTCCTGCGGCAGCTGTACTTTTTCTCGCGGTGTGGTTCCGATGTATTTATTTCCCGTTCCACGCGTGAGATCTGCGAGATCGACGTAGGGGTTGCCCAAATCGTCGAAAGCCTCGGACTCTTCATCCTCTTGACGACCTGCTCCCGTAATCACGCATATCTGATGATATGTTGCGGCTGTGTTTTCATCGGCCTCAGCCTCGATGACACCATCATATAGATCGGCGAATACCACCCTACCAGCAGTAGAGTTGTTGGTGTGTTATCACCAGAATTTAGCCAGAGCAGGAGATGGGCCGTGATCAAGATGGGCTTAGAGGACTTGCGTATAAAGTGTCTCTGAAGCGGCCTTGTACGAGAGTTTGGGCTAGATTGCCCGTGTATCTGTATATTATGGTAGATTTCGTTAGAATTAAGAGATAGAGTTTAGCTCGTACATGGTTAGGTTTATTCCCGAATTAGAAAGTCCACGGACTATAAAAATGTACCTAGGGTTATTGAGAAAGGAGGACGACCACGTTCACAACAAACACAATCTAGGCGCATCGCCACCCCTTGTTTCGAGGGTTTCTTCCGGGTAAGCATCATGCTCTTGCGATCTAGGCAGTATCGGTTTATTCGTTATCTGGTGTTACTCGTACTGAAGCCTTGTTGATGGCGAGTAACACCCTTATCGTAGATGTTTTGGGGCTTGCATCGATGCTTTTCTGAATATGTTTGCTTAGCTATGCTACCCCTCGATATCTAGCTGCCTTTGCATCTATCTTAGGTGTAAGGGCAGCATCTTGCTTGTTCTTTATTTAGTAGATCCGATCTGTTATAGTTGTTCCTTGTTCTCCAAGGATTAGTTTGATATCCGCATGGTTAGGCCTTGCAAACGGGTTGAACGATCCGGTAGTGCGTGAGGCGTGGTTTGCTAGTCCTAGAAGGGATTGTTCCGGGAATTGACTTCATGTTGGTTTTTAGGCCTCTTTTAGGACTAGTTTTCCATCATCTTTCGTATCTGCTAGGCTCAACTACGTGTAGGATGTTCCGGTTATGCGGTGAAAACCCTAAACTGTCGTAGATTGATTCAACTTTGTACTGATCAAGCAGGATCCCCATGTCATCGTAAATCCAACGTGAACCATGGGGCAATCGGCTCTTTGAGCCGATTCACAGGGCAACCTGAGAGCCGATCGGATTCGTATTTAATGTTTACGTGTCTACCATGCAGGAAGCTAATCGAAGTAATCCAACACCTTCCTGACCAGGTATAGGTTAGGTGGCACGCCCTTGCGACCGTCAGGACGTGTGCCAGAGCATTGCGGGCCGTTGCCCGAGGGACCAGGGCCCACCAGCAGTCCAGGGAGCCTCCCGGCTCTCCGTGTTGCTCGTCGCTGCTCGCCGGTGGGTTTTGGTAGGCAACACATTCTGGCACGCCCGGTGGGACACTCTACACCAACTACGTCAACATCTGCAGCTACGATGTCGGACGAACCAGTCAAGTATGAAGATCTGCCTGCGGATCACAAGAAGAAATATGATGAGCTTAAGGCTCTCTTCGAAGCCGATCTCATCGGCTCTTTCGAAAGGACCCGTGCACATGGCATTAGGTTCAAAGGATTCACACCCGAAGGCGTGCTCGATGGAGTAGATCTGTCTCTCCCTTCAGAGGAGCGCACCAGGGCTCTGCGCCAAGAAGTTAATTATATGGTGGCTCATTCTCTACACCGTCATTCTGAAAGCCTGGTGAACACCTTGGAGCGTATTGCGGTTCGCGTGGTTCAGGAAATCATGAAGCATCAGTACTCCCCGTCAGGGCCTACCCTAGGAACTCACCAGGAGAGGCACCGTTCCACACCAGACCGCAACTGCCATTCACGCTTGCAGCTCCAGAGCCACAGCGTTCACCGGCATACGTCGTCTACAAGGTTGGAGGTGATCCTGGCGATTACCAATTCTTGTATGAGCCACCTAAAGAGATCCCACATGGATACGTGTGCACATACGTGCCGGACTGCAATAATTGGGCGCGCACGAACCATATTACAGCAGGAGGGATTTCTGGATCAGGAGGGATTTCTGGAGCAGATGCCGATAAACAGGCGTGGCTAGCTAAGTATGCCACCGGAACGAGTCATGAAAGCTCAACCCCCGCAGCTCATACCATGGAACAAATCAGCAGGATCTTGAGAGACCAGTTCGGTATCTTGCCAAAAAGGAGAATAATCGGCTATTCCAAGCCGTATCCCAAAGAATATGACCTGATCCTGCTGCCGCCTGATGTCTACGCCCCCTCCTTTTCCTGTAGACAGTGTTGGGCCTCCAAGAGCAGAGGTTTGTAGAACAGCAGCAAGTTTTCCCTTAAGTGGATCACCCAAGGTTTATCGAACTCAGGGAGGAAGAGGTCAAAGATATCCCTCTCATGCAACCCTGCAACCACAAAGCAAGAAGTCTCTTGTGTCCCCAACACACCTAATAGGTGCACTAGTTCGGCGAAGAGATAGTGAAATACAGGTGGTATGAATATATATGAGCAGTAGCAATGGTGCCAGAAAATAGCTTGCTGGCGTGTAGTTGATGGTGGTAGTATTGCAGCTGTAGTAACACAGTGAAACAGTAAACAAGCAGTAGTAACGCAGCAGTATTTAGGAACAAGGCCTAGGGATTAGACTTTCACTAGTGGACACTCTCAACATTGATCACATAACAGAATAGATAAATGCATACTCTACACTCTTGTTGGATGATGAACACATTGCGTAGGATTACACGAACCCTCAATGCCGGAGTTAACAAGCTCCACAATTCAATGTTCATATTTAAATAACCTTAGAGTGTAAGATAGATCAAAAGACTAAACCAAGTACTAACATAGCATGCACACTGTCACCTTCATGCTTATGTAGGAGGAATAGATCACATCAATACTATCATAGCAATAGTTAACTTCGCAATCTACAAGAGATCATGATCATAGCATAAACCAAGAACTAACACGGATGCACACACTGTCACCATTACATCGTGCAGGAGGAATAAAACTACTTTAATAACATTGCTAGAGTAGCACATAGATAAATTTTGATACAAATACATTGCAATCATAAAGAGATATAAATAAGCACTTCACTATGCCATTCATATCAGTGAATAAGTATTCTGTGAAATATAGCCTAAGAGACCCACACGGTGCACACACTGTCACCTTTACACACGTGGGACAAGGAGTCTCCGGAGATCACATAAGTAAAATTCACTTGACTAGCATAACGTCATCTAGATTACAAGCATCATCATATGAATCTCAATCATGTAAGGCATCTCATGAGATTATTGTATTGAAGTACATAGGAGAGAGATGAACCACATAGCTACCGGTACAGCCCCGAGCCTCGATGGAGAACTACTCCCTCCTCATGGGAGCAGCAGCGGTGATGAAGATGGCGGTGAAGATGGCAGCGGTGTCGATGGAGAAGCCTTCCGGGGGCACTTCCCCGTTCCGGCAGCGTGCCGGAACAGAGACTCCTGTCCCCCAGATCTTGGCTTCGCGATGGCGGCGGCTCTGGAAGGTTTCTGCGGGTTTCGTCGAACGCATCAGGGTTTTCGCGACGGAGGCTTTAAATAGGCGAAGAGGCGGCGCAGGAGGGCTGAAGGGGTGGCCACACCATATGGCGGCGCGGCCAGGGCCTGGGCCACGCCGGCCTATGGTCTGGGGGCCCAGTGCCCCCCCCCTCTGGTCCTTCTCGTGTGTTCTGGATGCTTCCGGTGAAAATAGGAACCTGGGCGTTGATTTCGTCCGATTCCGAGAATATTTCGTTACTAGGATTTCTGAAACCAAAAACAGCAGAAAACAGGAACTGGCACTTCGGCATCTTGTTAATAGGTTAGTTCCAGAAAATGCACGAATATGACATAAAGTGTGCATAAAACATGTAGATAACATCAATAATGTGGCATGGAACATAAGAAATTATCGATACGTCGGAGACGTATCAGCATCCCCAAGCTTAGTTCTGCTCGTCCCGAGCAGGTAAAACGATAACACAGATAATTTCTGGAGTGACATGCCATCATAACCTTGATCATACTATTTGTAAAGCATATGTAGTGAATGCAGCGATCAAAACAATGTATATGACATGAGTAAACAAGTGAATCATATAGCAAAGACTTTTCATGAATAGCACTTCAAGACAAGCATCAATAAGTCTTGCATAAGAATTAACTCATAAAGCAATAAATCAAAGTAAAGGTATTGAAGCAACACAAAGGAAGATTAAGTTTCAGTGGTTGCTTTCAACTTATAACATGTATATCTCATGGATAATTGTCAACATAGAGTAATATAATAAGTGCAATATGCAAGTATGTAGGAATCAATGCACAGTTCACACAAGTGTTTGCTTCTTGAGGTGGAGAGAAATAGGTGAACTGACTCAACAATAAAAGTAGAAGAATGATCCTTCAAAGAGGAAAGCATCGATTGCTATATTTGTGCTAGAGCTTTGATTTTGAAAACATGAAACAATTTTGTCAACGGTAGTAATAAAGCATATGTATCATGTAAATTATATCTTACAAGTTGCAAGCCTCATGCATAGTATACTAATAGTGCCCGCACCTTGTCCTAATTAGCTTGGACTACCGGATCATCACAATGCACATGTTTTAACCAAGTGTCACAAAGGGGTACCTCTATGCCGCCTGTACAAAGGTCTAAGGAGAAAGCTCGCATTGGATTTCTCGCTTTTGATTATTCTCAACTTAGACATCCATACCGGGACAACATAGATAACAGATAATGGACTCCTCTTTTATGCATAAGCATGTAACAACAATTAATAATTTTCTCATTTGAGATTGAGGATATATGTCCAAAACTGAAACTTCCACCATGGATCATGGCTTTAGTTAGCGGCCCAATGTTCTTCTCTAACAATATGCATGCTTAACCATAAGGTGGTAGATCGCTCTTACTTCAGACAAGACGAACATGCATAGCAACTCACATGATATTCAACAAAGAATAGTTGATGGCGTCCCCAGAAACATGGTTATCGCACAACAAGCAACTTAATCTATACCTAATAATAAAGGGAGAAGCGTTTCCGTGGTTTGGTCCGTTGGTTTGGTCCAACGGTTTCTTCATCCGTCGTTGGTGTTTTTGTTCCCTACATCTCGCTGGTGTCCTGGTTTTGTACGTTGGGATTTCTGAGAAAGTATCCAGACTTCCAGACCCGACCTGGCCCGACCTGACCTGAGTAGTTCTTACGTTTCCCGTTTGAAGTCTTTATATACGAGAGCGATGTACTCCACAAGAAAATAGATTGATCCAAGATTAAGATCGAGATTGAGTAGTTAGCGATGAGCTACAGCGCGGTCACGCCGGAAACTCCAACATGGCGAGGAGGATGGGCCAAGTGCCCAAGGTCACCAGCGACACCGCCATCCCTGCGGATGGCTCAGTTGATGCCCTTGACTGGATACATCTTTCCTCTCTCCGCTGCTTGCCGGCACATGCTACTGCTACGACATCGAGGAGCGTTGGAGAGCACCCGGCGTCGGTGCTGAGCGGCTAGAGAAACCGACCACTCATCTTCACCGATCTAGCGCAGGATGATCGATGTTGGAGGTTACACGTACGGGAGGCGCGATTTTAACAGCCCCGCAACCACCACTACGGCAGTCACAGCGTCCATGAGAATCACCGCCGTGAGGTCGCGCGGTGCCCTCCCTGTCCGACCCCTACAAGTCGTCTGGCTTTGGGAAAGCCCACCTATGATAGCGGGAGTATAGCACAAGATGTTGTGCAGGAGCACCACCAGGCGGAGCTCAAGGAAAAGATCCGGCAGACAAGGTCGCTCCGCGACGTGGTCGTCATGTGTGATATGCTCGGCGTTATGGACGACACGCCTCGCCTGATGAAGCAGCATCGGTGGTTTTCTCAGGACATCTCGATCCCCAAACGACAAGAATCCCACACGTTAACAGACGCAATAGAATCCAGCATCCTCCTCTGGCGGATGATAGGTGGAAATTCATGGAGAAGAGCATTGACAAGCTAGGCGACTGTCGGCGGCGTTCGGTGTGGCGGAGACCTGAGCAGCGAAGCCAAGCTGTGCAAGTGTGTTCGTGTTGGTGCCAGCGTCCGGTGGCAGAGACCTTGAGCAGTTAAGCCAAGCTGTACAAGTGCGTTTGAGCTATGCGTGCGTGCTAGCTTGCTGGCAGCTTACGCGCGAGTGTTTTGATTCATGCAAGCAGGGTGCAGTGCTTTGAGGCAATTTGCTGCGGGAGCTTTTGACGGCACGTTCGTGTGGAGATGGATCACTGACCGAGGCCAATCTGCTATCTACTGTAGGCTGGGAAGCAATCGGCACAGAATCGGTGACCAGGTCCGAGCCTCCGAGGAGAAGCTCGACAAGCCGCATGTGAGACAACAACAGCATGGCGAGTTGGTCTTGGAACTGCGTAGTAGGCAGCGGCCCAGCCATAAGCTCTAACCCTCGCAACACCTTCAGGTCACGCCTCAAATTTTTCATTCATCTAGCAAAAGCTTAACTAAGGAGCCAGCTTATGTCACGGCTGCACACACCCGAATCTCATCTGTGTTCAGTTGATTTAGCTGGAAAGAGATCCGAAATCCTATCGCACGCGTAGTGCACCAGGTTCAGTCCGGCCTGAATCAAAATTGTCATCATGTTTTTATTCATCTGCCCCAATAAGAGCATGTACAAGAACAACATAAAGAGAAGCATTTGTTCAATTGCTCACCAGATCGGCATTGTAAGCTGCGTGCGCAGCGGGCAAGAGCGGGTGTAGGACAAGCTGCCCAAGGCCACAATATCGATGGCTTGTTGTAGCCACTGCCAAGCTTGGCCGTCCAGTGTTGCGCAGCGACAGCTTTGAGGCGGCTGTAAATGCGGAGCTTTCAGTAGGCAATGGACGCAAGCTTGGGGCCATGAACGCGCTGCCCAAGAAGATCTTCGCGTCAAACCCCGTTATCGATTTCTGACACCAACGCCACGGAACGTTATACCAACGTACATTTTGGTTTTCTGGGTTTTAATATCCCAGTGCAACGCACGGGCATTTGTGCTAGTAAGAGATAAAGTGCATAAGTACATATTCAATACCACAATAGTTTTTAAGCTATTTGTCCCATGAGCTATATATTGCAAGGTGAATGATGGAATTTTAAAGGTAGCACTCAAGCAATTTACTTTGGAATGGCGGAAAATACCATGTAGTAGGTAGGTATGGTGGACACAAATGGCTTAGTGGTTGGCTCAAGTATTTTGGATGCATGAGAAGTATTCCCTCTCGATACAAGTTTTAGGCTAGCAAGGCTATTTGAAAGAAACACAAGGATGAAGCGGTGCAGCAAAACTCACATAAAAGACATATTGAAAACATTATAAGACTCTACACCGTCTTCCTTGTTGTTCAAACTCAATACTAGAAATTATCTAGACTTTAGAGAGACCAAATATGCAAACCAAATTTTAACATGCTCTATGTATTTCTTCATTAATGGGTGCAAAGCATATGATGCAAGAGCTTAAACATGAGCACAACAATTGCCAAGTATCACATTACCCAAGACATTTATAGCAATTACTACATGTATCATTTTCCAATTCCAACCATATAACAATTTAACGAAGAAGAAACTTCGCCATGAATACTAAAAGCTAAGAACACATGTGTTCATACGAACCAGCGGAGCGTGTCTCTCTCCCACACAAGCATTTATTCAAACAAAAACAAAAAACAAAAACAAACCGACGCTCCAAGCAAAGCACATAAGATGTGATGGAATAAAAATATAGTTTCAGGGGAGGAACCTGATAATGTTGTCGATGAAGAAGGGGATGCCTTGGGCATCCCAAAGCTTAGACGCTTGAGTATTCTTGATATATGCAGGGGTGAACCACCGGGGCATGCCCAAGCTTAGAGCTTTCACTCTTCTTGATCATAGTATATCATCCTCCTCTCTTGACCCTTGAAAACTTCCTCCACACCAAACTCGAAACAAACTCATTAGAGGGTTAGTGCACAATAAAAATTAACATGTTCAGAGGTGACACAACCATTCTTAACACTTCTGGACATTGCATAAAGCTACTGGACATTGGTGGATCAAAGAAATTCATCCAACATAGCAAAAGAGGCAATGCGAAATAAAAGGCAGAATCTGTCAAAACAGAACAGTTCGTATTGACGAATTTTAAAATGGCACCAGACTTGCTCAAATGAAAATGCCCAAATTTAATGAAAGTTGCGTACATATCTGAGGATCACTCACGTAAATTGGCTTAATTTTCTGAGTTACCTACAGAGAATTTAGCCCAGATTCGTGACAGCAAAGAAATCTGTTTCTGCGCAGTAATCCAAATCTAGTATGAACCTTACTATCAATGACTTTACTTGGCACAACAAAACACAAAACTAAGATAAGGAAAGGTTGCTACAGTAGTAAACAACTTCCAAGACACAAATATAAAACAAAGTACTGTAGCAAAATAACACATGGGTTATCTCCCAAGAAGTTCTTTCTTTATAGCCATTAAGATGGGCTCAGCAGTTTTAATGATGCACTCGCAAGAAATAATATTTGAAGCAAAAGAGAGCATCAAGAGGCAAATTCAAAACACATTTAAGTCTAACATGCTTCCTATGCATAGGAATCTTGTAAATAAACAAGTTCATGAAAAGCAAAGTAACAAGCATAGGAAGATAAAACAAGTATAGCTTCAAAAATTTCAGCACATAGAGAGGTGTTTTAGTAACATGAAAATTTCCACAACCATATTTTCCTCTCTCATAATAACTTTCAGTAGTGTCATGAGCAAACTCAACAATATAACTATCACATAAAGCATTCTTATCATGAGTCTCATGCATAAAATTATTACTCTCCACATAAGCATAATCAATTTTATTAGTTGTTATGGGAGCAAATTCAACAAAGTAGCTATCATTATTATTCTCATCATCAAATATAGGAGGCATATTGTAATCATAATCAAATTTATCCTCCATAACAGGTGGCAACAAAAGACTACTATTGTTATAATCATCATAAATAGGAGGCAAAGTATCATCAAAGTAAATTTTCTCCTCAATGCTTGGGGGACTAAAAAGATCATGAAAACCAGCTTCCCCAAGCTTAGAATTTTCCATATCATTAGCAACAATGGTGTTCAAAGTGTTCATATTAATATGTTCCATGGGTTTTTTAATTTACGGATCAAACCATCCATGTCTTAAATCAGGAAATAGAGTAAAAAGCTCATTGTTGTCCATTATGCCAAACTAGTGTAAACAAGAAACAAAAAGATGCAATTGCAGGATCTAAAGGAAATAGCTTTGAGTACTTACAACGCCGGGAAATAGCTTAGTAGCCGAGATCCGGAGGGTGGGTACCTTTTACCTTTCCTCCCCGGCAACGGCGCCAGAAAATACTTGATGCTGTCCAGGACTGGCACGTGGTTGACGAGGGAGGAAATCCCTGTTGTGTAGCTTTCTGGTCCCCGGCAACGGCGCCAGAAAATAGCTTGATGTCTACGCCCCCTCCTTTTCCTGTAGACAGTGTTGGGCCTCCAAGAGCAGAGGTTTGTAGAACAGCAGCAAGTTTTCCCTTAAGTGGATCACCCAAGGTTTATCGAACTCAGGGAGGAAGAGGTCAAAGATATCCCTCCCATGCAACCCTGCAACCACAAAGCAAGAAGTCTCTTGTGTCCCCAACACACCTAATAGGTGCACTAGTTCGGCGAAGAGATAGTGAAATACAGGTGGTATGAATATATATGAGCAGTAGCAACGGTGCCAGAAAATAGCTTGCTGGCGTGTAGTTGATGGTGGTAGTATTGCGAGTAGTAACACGGTAAAGAAACAGTAAACAAGCAGTAGTAACGCAGCAGTATTTAGGAACAAGGCCTAGGGATTAGACTTTCACTAGTGGACACTCTCAACATTGATCACATAACAGAATAGATAAATGCATACTCTACACTCTTGTTGGATGATGAACACATTGCGTAGGATTACACGAACCCTCAATGCCGGAGTTAACAAGCTCCACAATTCAATGTTCATATTTAAATAACCTTAGAGTGTAAGATAGATCAAAAGACTAAACCAAGTACTAACATAGCATGCACACTGTCACCTTCATGCTTATGTAGGAGGAATAGATCACATCAATACTATCATAGCAATAGTTAACTTCGCAATCTACAAGAGATCATGATCATAGCATAAACCAAGTACTAACACGGATGCACACACTGTCACCATTACATCGTGCAGGAGGAATAAAACTACTTTAATAACATTGCTAGAGTAGCACATAGATAAATTGTGATACAAATACATTGCAATCATAAAGAGATATAAATAAGCACTTCACTATGCCATTCATAACAGTGAATAAGTATTCTGTGAAATATAGCATAAGAGACCCACACGGTGCACACACTGTCACCTTTACACACGTGGGACAAGGAGTCTCCGGAGATCACATAAGTAAAATTCACTTGACTAGCATAACGACATCTAGATTACAAGCATCATCATATGAATCTCAATCATGTAAGGCAGCTCATGAGATTATTGTATTGAAGTACATAGGAGAGAGATGAACCACATAGCTACCGGTACAGCCCCGAGCCTCGATGGATAACTACTCCCTCCTCATGGGAGCAGCAGCGGTGGTGAAGATGGCGGTGAAGATGGCAGCGGTGTCGATGGAGAAGGCTTCCGGGGGCACTTCCCCGTTCCGGCAGCGTGCCGGAACAGAGACTCCTGTCCCCCAGATCTTGGCTTCGCGATGGCGGTGGCTCTGGAAGGTTTCTGGGGGTTTCGTCGAACGCATCAGGGTTTTCGCGACGGAGGCTTTAAATAGGCGAAGAGGCGGCGCAGGAGGGCTGAAGGGGTGGCCACACCATATGGCGGCGCGGCCAGGGCCTGGGCCGCGCCGGCCTATGGTCTGGGGGCCCAGTGCCCCCCCTCTGGTCCTTCTCGTGTGTTCTAGATGCTTCCGGTGAAAATAGGAACCTGGGCGTTGATTTCGTCCGATTCCGAGAATATTTCGTTACTAGGATTTCTGAAACCAAAAACAGCAGAAAACAGGAACTGGCACTTCGGCATCTTGTTAATAGGTTAGTTCCAGAAAATGCACGAATATGACATAAAGTGTGCATAAAACATGTAGATAACATCAATAATGTGGCATGGAACATAAGAAATTATCGATACGTCGGAGACGTATCACCGCCCAAGTACCGGCTCCCTGAGTTCTCAAAGTTCAGTGGATCAGAAGGGTCTAGCTCCATTGAGCATGTGAGCCGATATCTAGCACAGTTGGGCATGATTTCAGCATCAGACCAGTTACGTGTGAGGTTTTTCGCGCAATCTCTCACGGGACCAGCTTTTGGGTGGTACACCTCGTTGCCACCAGATTCAGTCCGGACGTGGAAGCAGCTGGAAGAGCAGTTTCTTGTGCAATATCACTCAGAAGCTACCGAAGCTGGCATTGCCGATCTGACGCAGGTGCGGCAGAAGCGGGGAGAGACGGTGTCTGATTACATTCAGCGTTTCAGGACTGTCAAGAACCGATGTTATTCGGTCCGTTTAACTGAGAAAGAAGCGGTCGATCTGGCAGTGGTAGGCCTCGCGGCGCCGATCAAAGACCTGGCTTTCCAAGTCGAATACAATTCACTGGCACACATGGTTCAGAAATTAACATTATATGAACAGCGCCACCCAGAATTGTACCAAGACAAGTTCAAGCGCCCGATAGGCCTGGTCGAGGCAGAAGAAGTTGAAGACTTTGCAGAAGACCAGGAAGTCGCCGTGGCTGAATGGGCTCGGGGGGCAGTCCCCGTGTCCTGCAAATGGGAGGAAACAAGGGCTTGCAAAAGGGTTTGACTTCGATATAAGCAAAACCGCGCAGATATTCGATTTATTGCTGAAAGAAAAGCAGCTGAAGTTACCCGAAGGCCATAAAATCCCTACGGCGCAAGAAATGAACGGGAGGCCGTACTGCAAGTGGCATCACTCGTTCACCCATGCCACCAATGACTGCAAAGAGTTGCGTCGGCAGATCCAAATAGCGATAGAACAGGGCCGTCTGATCCTCGGTCAGTTTGCCATGAAAGTAGACACGCACCCCTTTCCTGGTGTTAACATGGTGGAACTCAATCACTCCACGGGGTGCGAGCCAGGTTTCTCATTCGAGGTTAACATGGCAGGGCCTGTAGACCGCCATGGCAAGGATAAAGAAGACATCAGTCACTCCCGTGGCAAGGATAAGGAGGAGGCCGATCCACGCGACCGGCCCCGATATGATGACAAACGGTACCTCACCGAGGAACAAGTGAGAAACGTGCGGTACCAACGTCCGCTCTCCGCGCATCTCCTGAATAAATATGAGCATCAGTACGACCGACGTCGGCAGTATGACACGGATGACAAAAGATATCGTCGGTCTGATGTTGACAGCAGAAAATATCGTCGGTATGATAGAAACGACGAAAGATATGAGCACTGCGCTAAGGAGAAGTCAAGAGAGCAGGAAGACATGGACAGACACTGGGATTGTCCTTTCTTCAAACACTGCTGGGACTCAGGAATGAGCCGATTGCCTACAATCGACAACTGCCCAGAATGTAGACAGCAGAAGAAGGGCGCAAGTGAGGTTTCAGTGTTCAAGCGCCTAGGGCCTCTTCCACCTCAGAACCGACGAGCTGAGTCATCTCGAGAGGAAGACTTCGAAGAGTCAGAAGACGAAGAAGAAGATAGATACCACCGGCCAAGGTGGTGCCCTGATGGACTCAGTCATTCCCAAAAGCGGAGGGTTCAACGGCTACGTAACTTGGAGGAAGCCGAGGCGCAGTACCTGTACACGTTGAGGAAGGGACGGCCCGATCTGGCCGTGAAAATTCAGCAAACTTTGGAGACAGAGACGCGTCCACAGAAGAAAGAATGGCGCCCCAAACAAGCAAAAGCCGATGCGAAGTCATCGGCTGGCACAAACATGGTGTTCATACTCCCGTCAGAGTTTTGTGCTCCAAGAACTAAAGAAGTGCCAGTAGCACAGTTTGACTGTGGTCCACGGCCGGTTATCTTTGAAAAGCCACGAGAGAGGATCTACAGGCACTTGAAGGCCCTGTACCTAAGAGGTTATATCAATGGGCAGTTTGTCAACAAGATGTTGGTTGACACGGGAGCGACAGTCAATATAATGCCATACTCCATGCTACGGCGTTTGGGACGCTCTAACGCAGATCTGATCAAGACCAACGTCACACTAAGCGATTTCAACGGCCAAGCATCAGAAGCGCAAGGCGTTCTGAACGTAGATCTAACCGTGGGCCGAAAAACCATCCCTACATCATTCTTCATCATCGACAGCAAAAGCACCTACGCTGTCCTGTTAGAGAGGGATTGGATTCACGCTAACTGCTGCATTCCATCCACGATGCACCAATGCCTGATACAGTGGAATGGAGATGAAGTGGAGGTCGTTCGTGCAGATGACTCGATCGAGATCTCACTAGCTGGCATGAATATTTGGGATGCAGACGATCAAGAGCCGATCTTTGGAATCAGTTTGGACGGCTGTGAGCGCATCGAAGCTTCAAAAAACGGGGTGAGGCTGGTCTTATCCACCGGCCTGACAGAGTAGCAAGACCAGAGGCAATGGACGTACGTGGCAAGGCCGATCCCTGCGATCGGCCCCAAAAAAATAAAAGCAAACGATCTCGCACAAATGGCGCCAGGCTACAAGGACGTGGCAGATGTAACCGATTTTCAAGTACAGTTACTGGAGCCAGATGACTGGAGAGCCGATATCTTCAATTACTTGAAAGATTCGGCTCGGGGGGCACTTAAACGGATAAGGTACGAGGCTACGAAATATGTGCCCAGTGGCTGTCAATGGCTAGCATCTCAAGAAATATTTCCCAAGTATGTGGGATGATGGACATTGAAATATGCAGGCCGATGCATGAAATCGATCGGCCAGTAAAACATAAAATTTTTAAGCACAGCCGATGCACGGACATCGACTTTAGACTAAAAAGCCGATGCACAGCCATCGACTCTAGAGGTACAAACTGTTATGATCAGAGGTACAAACTGTTGTAAGCAGAGGTACAAGCTCAATTGAGCAGTTATTAGGGTACATAGAGAAGCTCTACTGAAGGAATGCCTCAAGAGCATGGAGGGCGTTAGCACGAACACGATCCACCTCGGCGATCTCGGCCTCATCATCTTCGTCCTTGCCTGTCACCAGCTGCTTGTTCAGGGCACGTATTTCGGCCAGATCAGTCTTCAGTTCAGCTTTGAGGCCTTCTGCTTCCTCGTGGGAGTGGGCAATAAGGGCTTCCTTATCCTGGATGAGCTGTTTGGTTGCCCGGACCCTCTCTTCAAGGTCCTCCAACTCCTTTCGCAAGGTGTCAAGTTCAGCCGTGCTGACAGAGGTGTCAGTTTTGGCGTCCAAAGCTGCCTTCTTCTCATTAAGCCGCTGACATTTGTCTGCAATATCGGCTTTCAACGGAAGCTGGGCGTGGCGTAGGCCGATTCTCTGACGAGCCAATTTCACCCTTGACCTGTAGGTAGACAGAGTCACAACTGGCCAGAGTTTCACCTACAACGTCACCGGGAGATGAGGCTGGATGGCTTCAAGAATGCTCTTCACTTCTTCGGGGTCTTCAACCAATGTCTCAATTGAGGAGGAGAGCAGGGCTTTGAGATGCTGGAGTTGACCATGTGTAGCGCTGGGTCCTGACTCTTCACTTGCTTTAGACGTAGCTGGTTCGATGGATTCAGGGTCGAACGTTAGCAAGCTTGAGAGGTCATAACTCTGACAAACAACAAGAACAACGTCAGTATACAGCGAAAGAGAAAGGTAGAGCTAAGGAAAGGGAGTGTACCTCTCCTAAGACCAGAGGAACAGCCGATGAAGAGGTGATTGGCTCTTGTGTTTCTGCGGTGGGCTTGGCCAAGTTGGCAACCTTGTCAGCTACACTTTTAGGAGTTGCTAGGTCCAGGGTGGCGGATGGCATCAGTACTTCCTCGACTTCCCCACTAGAGGTGTCATCAGTCTGCAAAGGAAGTGGTTAGCCGATGAGAGCATCAATAGGTTAGCATGAAATATGAGCCAAGGAGAGTATGGAGGGTAATTACATTCGAAATCTCCTGGTTCAATGAAGAGGTTTGTGGTTCCTTGCGAGCTCTCTTGATGCATCGGCTCTTTGTGCGTAATCCGCCCTGCCCTGCTTTGATTGGAGCTTGGGAAGCAGCAGGTTCAGGAGCTGACCTTTTCTTGGAAGCCGACGGTGGCAAGTCTGGCTGGCTCTGCGTGGTGGTTTTCCCAGAGTTGCCCGAGCTCGAGTCCCTTCGGCTGGACTGTGTCTCCTCGCTGGAGTTTTCTTCAGTAGAGGTCTGTAAAAGAAATACAAGCATGTTGTAGAAGCCTAGAAGGATAGATGAAACCAGCTGATGTCTACGGGTGCTTCTATTCTTGTAGACAGTGTTGGGCCTCCAAGAGCAGAGGTTTGTAGAACAGCAGCAAGTTTCCCTTAAGTGGATCACCCAAGGTTTATCGAACTCAGGGAGGAAGAGGTCAAAGATATCCCTCTCATGCAACCCTGCAACCACAAAGCAAGAAGTCTCTTGTGTCCCCAACACACCTAATAGGTGCACTAGTTCGGCGAAGAGATAATGAAATACAAGTGGTATGAAAGAATATGAGCAGTAGTAACGGCGCCAGAAAAGTGCTTGCCGGCGTGCAGTTGATGGTAGTAATATTGCAGGAAGTAAACAAGCAATAAAATAGTAAACAAGTAGTGATAGCAGTATTTAGGAACAAGGCCTAGGGATCATACTTTCACTAGTGGACACTCTCAACATTGATCACATAACAGAATAAATAGATAGATGCTAGACTCTACACCCTCTTGTTGGATGATGAACACCACTAACTGTGTAGGATTACACGAACCGGCAATGCCGGAGTTAACAAGCTCCACAATATTCAATGTTCATATTTAAATAACCTTAGAGTGCATAACAGATCAACATAACCAAACCAAGTACTAACATAGCATGCACACTGTCACCTTCACACTACGAAAGGAGGAATAGATCACATCAATACTATCATAGCAATAGTTAACTTCATAATCTACAAGAGATCACAATCATAGCCTACGCCAAGTACTACACGATGCACACACTGTCACCATTACACCGTGCAGGAGGAATAAACTACTTTAATAACATCACTAGAGTAGCACACAGATAAATTGTGATACAAAACACATTGCAATCATAAAGAGATATAAATAAGCACTTCACTACGCCATTCATAACAGTGAATAAGTATTCTGTGAAATATAGCCTAAGAGACCCACACGGTGCACACACTGTCACCTTTACACACGTGGGACAAGGAGTCTCCGGAGATCACATAAGTAAAATCCACTTGACTAGCATAATGACATCTAGATTACAAGCATCATCATATGAATCTCAATCATGTAAGGCAGCTCATGAGATTATTGTATTGAAGTACATAGGAGAGAGATGAACCACATAGCTACCGGTACAGCCCCGAGCCTCGATGGAGAACTACTCCCTCCTCATGGGAGACAGCAGCGTTGATGAAGATGGCGGTGGTGTTGATGGAGAAGCCTTCCGGGGGCACTTCCCCGTCCCGGCGGCGTGCTGGAACAGAGACTCCTGTCCCCCAGATCTTGGCTTCGCGATGGCGGCGGCTCTGGAAGGTTTTCTCTGGTTTCGTCGAACGTCGTAGGGTTTTTGCGACGGAGACTTTAAGTAGGCGGAAGGGCAAGGTCGGTGGAGTCCTGGTGGGGCCACACACTAGGCCGGCGCGGCCAGGGCTTGGGCCGCGCCGCCCTACTGTGTCCCCACCTCGTGGCCCCACTTCGTTTCCCCTTCGGACTTCTGGAAGCTTCGTGGAAAAATAGGACCCTGGGCGTTGATTTCGTCCGATTCCGAGAATATTTCCTTACTAGGATTTCTGAAACCAAAAACAGCAGAAAACAGCAACTGGCCCTTCGGCATCTCGTCAATAGGTTAGTTCCGGAAAACGCATAATAATGACATAAAGTATGCATAAAACATGTAGATATCATCAATAATGTGGCATGGAACATAAGAAATTATCGATACGTCGGAGACGTATCAGCATCCCCAAGCTTAGTTCCTGCTCGTCCCGAGCAGGTAAACGATAACAAAGATAATTTCTGGAGTGACATGCCATCATAACCTTGATCATACTATTGTAAGCATATGTAATGAATGCAGCGATCAAAACAATGGTAATGACATGAGTAAACAAATGAATCATAAAGCAAAGACTTTTCATGAATAGTACTTCAAGACAAGCATCAATAAGTCTTGCATAAGAGTTAACTCATAAAGCAATAAATCAAAGTAAAGGTATTGAAGCAACACAAAGGAAGATTAAGTTTCAGCGGTTGCTTTCAACTTATAACATGTATATCTCATGGATAGTGTCAATGTAAAGTAATATAACAAGTGCAATATGCAAGTATGTAGGAATCAATGCACAGTTCACACAAGTGTTTGCTTCTTGAGGTGGAGAGAAATAGGTGAACTGACTCAACATAAAAGTAAAAGAAAGGTCCTTCAAAGAGGAAAGCATCGATTGCTATATTTGTGCTAGAGCTTTTATTTTGAAAACATGAAACAATTTTGTCAACGGTAGTAATAAAGCATATGTATCATGTAAATTATATCTTACAAGTTGCAAGCCTCATGCATAGTATACTAGTAGTGCCTGCACCTTGTCCTAATTAGCTCGGATTAACACGGATTATCATTGCATAACATATGTTTCAACCAAGTGTCACAAAGGGGTACCTCTATGCCGCCTGTACAAGGGTCTAAGGAGAAAGTTCGCATTGGATTTCTCGCTTTTGATCATTCTTCAACTTAGACACCCATACCGGGACAACATAGACAACAGATAATGGACTCCTCTTTTAATGCTTAAGCATTCAACAACAGATAATATTCTCATAAGAGATTGAGGTTTTATGTCCAAACTGAAACTTCCACCATGATTCATGGCTTTAGTTAGCGGCCCAATGTTCTTCTCTAACAGTATGCATACTCAAACCATTTGATTGTGAAAACCGCCCTTACTTCAGACAAGACGGACATGCATAGCAACTCACATGATATTCAACAAAGTGTTGATGGCGTCCCCAGGAACATGGTTATCGCACAACAAGCAACTTAATAAGAGATAAAGTGCATAAGTACATATTCAATACCACAATAGTTTTTAAGGCTATTTTGTCCCATGAGCTATATATTGCAAAGGCGAATGATGGAAATTTAAAGGTAGCACTCAAGCAATTTACTTTGGAATGGCGGAGAAATACCATGTAGTAGGTAGGTATGGTGGACACAAATGGCATAGTGGTTGGCTCAAGGATTTTGGATGCATGAGAAGTATTTTCTCTCGATACAAGGTTTAGGCTAGCAAGGTTATTTGAAACAAACACAAGGATGAACCGGTGCAGCAAAACTCACATAAAAGACATATTGTAAATATTATAAGACTCTACACCGTCTTCCTTGTTGTTCAAAACTCAATACTAGAAATTATCTAGACTTTAGAGAGACCAAATATGCAAACCAAATTTTAGCAAGCTCTATGTATTTCTTCATTAATGGGTGCAAAGTATATGATGCAAGAGCTTAAACATGAGCACAACAATTGCCAAGTATCACATTATCCAAGACATTTTACCAATTACTACATGTAGCATTTTCCGTTTCCATCCATATAACAATGAACGAAGCAGTTCCAACCTTCGCCATGAACATTAAAAGCTAAGAACACATGTGTTCATACGAATCAGCGGAGCGTGTCTCTCTCCCACACAAGGATGAACTTATTCAAACATAAACAAAAACAAAAACAAACATACGCTCCAAGTAAAGTACATAAGATGTGACCGAATAAAAATATAGAGTTAAGAGAAGGAACCTGATAATTTTGTCGATGAAGAAGGGGATGCCTTGGGCATCCCCAAGCTTAGACGCTTGAGTCTTCTTGAAATATGCAGGGATGAACCACCGGGGTATCCCCAAGCTTAGACTCTTCACTCTTCTTGATCATAGTATATCATCCTCCTCTCTTGACCCTTGAAAACTTCCTCCACACCAAACTCGAAACAAACTCATTAGAGGGTTAGTGCATAATTAAAAATTCACATGTTCAGAGGTGACACAATCATTCTTAACACTTCTGGACATTGCCCAAAGCTACTGGAAGTCAATGGAACAAAGAAATCCATCTAACACAGCAAAAGAGGCAATGCGAAATAAAAGGCAGAATCTGTCAAAACAGAACAGTCCGTAAAGACGAATTTTAAAGTGGCACCAGACTTGCTCATATGAAAATGACCAAATTGAATGAAAGTTGCGTACATATCTGAGGATCACGCACGTAAATTGGCAGATTTGTCTGAGTTACCTACAGAGAATTAGGCCCAGATTCGTGACAGACAGAAATCTGTTTCTGCGCAGTAATCCAAATCTAGTATCAACCTTGCTATCAAAGACTTTACTTGGCACAATGATGGCGTGTATTTCACACGTTCGTTGGGCAACCCCAAGAGGAAGGTATGATGCGCACAGCAGCAAGTTTTCCCTCAGAAAGAAACCAAGGTTTATCGAACCAGGAGGAGCCAAGAAGCACGTTGAAGGTTGATGGCGGCGGGATGTAGTGCGGCGCAACACCAGTGATTCCGGCGCCAACGTGGAACCTGTACAACACAACCAAAGTACTTTGCCCCAACGAAACAGTGAGGTTGTCAATCTCACCGGCTTGCTGTAACAAAGAGTTAACCGTATTGTGTGGAAGATGATTGTTTGCAGAAAACAGTAGAACAAGTATTGCAGTAGATTGTATTTCAGTAAAGAGAATTGGACCGGGGTCCACAGTTCACTAGAGGTGTCTCTCCCATAAGACGAACAGCATGTTGGGTGAACAAATTACAGTTGGGCAATTGACAAATAAAGAGAGCATGACCATGCACATACATATCATGATGAGTATAGTGAGATTTAATTGGGCATTACGACAAAGTACATAGACCGTCATCCAACTGCATCTATGCCTAAAAAGTCCACCTTCAGGTTATCATCCGAACCCCTTCCAGTATTAAGTTGCTAACAACAGACAATTGCATTAAGTATGGTGCGTAATGTAACTAGTGACTACATCCTTGAACATAGCACTAATGTTTTATCCCTAGTGGCAACATCACAACACAACCTTAGAACTTTCTGTCACTGTCCCAGGTGTCAATGCAGGCATGAACCCACTATCGAGCATAAGTACTCCCTCTTGGAGTTACAAGCATCTACTTGGCCAGAGCATCTACTAGTAACGGAAAGCATGCAAGATCATAAACAACACATAGCATAACTTTGATAATCAACATAACAAGTATTCTCTATTCATCGGATCCCAACAAACGCAACATATAGAATTACAGATAGATGATCTTGATCATGTTAGGCAGCTCACAAGATCCGACAATGATAGCACAATGGGGAGAAGACAACCATCTAGCTACTGCTATGGACCCATAGTCCAGGGGTAGACTACTCACACATCACACCGGAGGCGACCATGGCGGCGTAGAGTCCTCCGGGAGATGATTCCCCTCTCCGGCAGGGTGCCGGAGGCGATCTCTGGATCCCCCGAGATGGGATCGGCGGCGGCGGCGTCTCGGAAGGTTTTCCGTATCGTGGTTCTCGATGCGGGGGTTTCGTCACGGAGACTTTTTATAGGCGGAAGGGCAGGTCAAGAGGCGGCACGGGGGCCCCACACTACAGGCCGGCGCGGCCAAGGGGGGGGGCCGCGCCGCCCTATAGTGTGGCCCCTCCGTGGCCCCTCTTCGTCTCTCCTTCGGACTTCTGGAAGCTTCGTGAGAAAATAGGCCCCTGGGCTTTGATTTCGTCCAATTCCGAGAATATTTCCTTACTAGGATTTCTGAAACCAAAAACAGCAGAAAACAGCAACTGGCACTTCGGCATCTTGTTAATAGGTTAGTTCCAGAAAATGCACGAATATGACATAAAGTGTGCATAAAACATGTAGATAACATCAATAATGTGGCATGGAACATAAGAAATTATCGATACGTCGGAGACGTATCAGCATCCCCAAGCTTAGTTCTGCTCGTCCCGAGCAGGTAAAACGATAACACAGATAATTTCTGGAGTGACATGCCATCATAATCTTGATCATACTATTTGTAAAGCATATGTAGTGAATGCAGCGATCGAAACAATGTATATGACATGAGTAAACAAGTGAATCATATAGCAAAGACTTTTCATGAATAGCACTTCAAGACAAGCATCAATAAGTCTTGCATAAGAGTTAACTCATAAAGCAATAATTCATAGTAGAGATATTGAAGCAACACAAAAGAAGATTAAGTTTCAGCGGTTGCTTTCAACTTGTAACATGTATATCTCATGGATATTGTCAACATAGAGTAATATAATAAGTGCAATAAGCAAGTATGTAGGAATCAATGCACAGTTCACACAAGTGTTTGCTTCTTGAGGTGGAGAGAAATAGGTGAACTGACTCAACATTGAAAGTAAAAGAATGGTCCTCCATAGAGGAAAAGCATCGATTGCTATATTTGTGCTAGAGCTTTGATTTTGAAAACATAAAACAATTTTGTCAACGGTAGTAATAAAGCATATGCATCATGTAAATTATATCTTATAAGTTGCAAGCCTCATGCATAGTGTACTAATAGTGCCCGCACCTTGTCCTAATTAGCTTGGACTACCGGGTCATCACAATGCATTGTTTTTACCAAGTGTCACAAAGGGGTACCTCTATGCCGCCTGTACAAAGGTCTAAGGAGAAAGCTCGCATTGGATTTCTCGCTATTGATTATTCTTCAACTTAGACATCCATACCGGGACAACATAGACAACAGATAATGGACTCCTCTTTTATGCATAAGCATATAACAACAATTAATAATTTTCTCATTTGAGATTTGAGGATTGTTGTCCAAAACTGAAACTTCCACCATGGAGCATGGCTTTAGTTAGCGGCCCGATGTTCTTCTCTAACATATGCATGCTTAACCATATGGTGGTAGATCTCTCTTGCTTCAGACAAGACGAACATGCATAGCAACTCACATGAAATTCAACAACGAAAAGTTGATGGCGTCCCCAGTGAACATGGTTATCGCACAACAAGCAACTTAATAAGAGATAAAGTGCATAATTACATATTCAATACCACAATAGTTTTTAAGCTATTTGTCCCATGAGCTATATATTGCAAAGGTGAATGATGGAATTTTAAAGGTAGCACTCAAGCAATTTACTTTGGAATGGCGGAAAATACCATGTAGTATAGGTAGGTATGGTGGACACAAATGGCATAGTGGTTGGCTCAAGTATTTTGGATGCATGAGAAGTATTCCCTCTCGATACAAGGTTTAGGCTAGCAAGGCTTATTTGAAACAAACACAAGGATGAACCGGTGCAGCAAAACTCACATAAAAGACATATTGAAAACATTATAAGACTCTACACCGTCTTCCTTGTTGTTCAAACTCAATACTAGAAATTATCTAGACCTTAGAGAAACCAAATATGCAAACCAAATTTTAGCATGCTCTATGTATTTCTTCATTAATGGGTGCAAAGCATATGATGCAAGAGCTTAATCATGAGCACAACAATTGCCAAGTATCACATTACCCAAGACATTTATAGCAATTACTACATGTATCATTTTCCAATTCCAACCATATAACAATTTAACGAAGGAGAAACTTCGCCATGAATACTATGAGTAGAAACCAAGGACATACTTGTCCATATGCTACAGCGGAGCGTGTCTCTCTCCCATAAAGTGAATGCTAGGATCCATTTTATTCAAACAAAACAAAAAACAAAAACAAACCGACGCTCCAAGAAAAAGCACATAAGATGTGATGGAATAAAAATATAGTTTCAGGGGAGGAACCTGATAATGTTGTCGATGAAGAAGGGGATGCCTTGGGCATCCCCAAGCTTAGACGCTTGAGTCTTCTTGATATATGCAGGGGTGAACCACCGGGTGCATCCCCAAGCTTAGAGCTTTCACTCTCCTTGATCATGTTGCATCATACTCCTCTCTTGATCCTTGAAAACTTCCTCCACACCAAACTCGAAACAACTCATTAGAGGGTTAGTGCACAATATAAATTGACATATTCAGAGGTAACACAATCATTCTTAACACTTCTGGACATTGCATAATACTACTGGACATTAGTGGATCAAAGAAATTCATCCAACATAGCGAAAGAGGCAATGCGAAATAAAAGGCAGAATCTGTCAAAACAGAACAGTTCGTATTGACGAATTTTAAAATGGCACCAGACTTGCTCAAATGAAAATGCTCAAATTGAATGAAAGTTGCGTACATATCTGAGGATCATGCACGTAAATTGGCTTAATTTTCTGAGCTACCTACAGGGAGGTGGACCCAGATTCGTGACAGCAAAGAAATCTGGAACTGTGCAGTAATCCAAATCTAGTACTTACTTTTCTATCAACGGCTTAACTTGGCACAACGAAACACAAAACTAAGATAAGGAGAGGTTGCTACAGTAGTAAACAACTTCCAAGACACAAAATAAAAACAAAGTACTGTAGGTAAAAACATGGGTTGTCTCCCATAAGCGCTTTTCTTTAACGCCTTTCAGCTAGGCACAGAAAGTGTGTATCAAGTATTATCAAGAGACGAAGTGTCAACCTTACCTTCGGCTTTACCCTTACCTTTCTTATTGTTTTTCTTTCCCTTTGGTTTAGGAAATGTATGAGTTTCCCCCGGTATAGAGGTGAATTTCAGAGTGCCTTCTCCAACATCAATGACTGCTCCCAATAGTTTCAGCAGGGATCTTCCGAGTGTGAGTTTTCCTGTTTCAACAACAAGATAATCAATGGATATTGTTCTTCCAAGAATGGTTGTATGCACACCTACGGCTATTCCTTTAGGAATTATAGTAGAGTTATCAATGAGAGTTATTTCTTCTCCTCCTTCCTCGACTCCCCAAAGTTTCAAATATTTATAAATACTTTCAGGCATAAGGCAAAATTCATTCATAATATCACAGTAGGCATGGAGAGTTCGATCACCGATGACAATTTTAACAGCAGGATCCCACATTGAGAGTTTAGAGTTCACTAAAACTTGTTCAAGACGATTACGAATGTGGCAATAATTATCATTCAAGCGAGATGTACTTATCTCAAGATTATTTAATCTATTATAAATGCTAGTGAGGACTGAATCAAAGTTATTAGCTGAATCATGTGATGCAACCAACTTCTTTATGGCATTAAAAGCTTGATCCCCTTTGCAATGAAGGAAATCTCCTCCCACTAAAGTATCCAAAGCATATCTATAGCGAACCATAAGACCAAAATAAAAATTACTGAGGAGCAAACTTAGAGTCATTTGAGGTTCAGTTTTACGATAAGAAGTAAAAATTCTAGACCAAGCATCCTTAAAACTCTCCTCATCCCCTTGTTTAAAAGTGAAGACTAATTCTTCAGGCGAAGAAGTAACAGGTTCAGAGCTAGACATGGTAACAAAAGTAACTAATTTTTTTTTGTATTTTAATATAGAGTGCAAGACAATAAAGCAAACTGGATAAAGTAAATGCAAGTAAACTAATTTTTTTGTGTTTTTGATATAGTAAACAAGATAGCAAGTAAAGTAAAACTAGCAACTAATTTTTTTGTATTTTGATTTAGTGCAGCAAACAAAGTAGTAAATAAAACTAAGCAAGACAAAAACAAAGTAAAGAGATTGAGAAGTGGAGACTCCCCTTGCAGCGTGTCTTGATCTCCCCGGCAACGGCGCCAGAAAATGAGCTTGATGGCGTGTATTTCACACGTTCGTTGGGCAACCCCAAGAGGAAGGTATGATGCGCACAGCAGCAAGTTTTCCCTCAGAAAGAAACCAAGGTTTATCGAACCAGGAGGAGCCAAGAAGCACGTTGAAGGTTGATGGCGGCGGGATGTAGTGCGGCGCAACACCAGTGATTCCGGCGCCAACGTGGAACCTGCACAACACAACCAAAGTACTTTGCCCCAACGAAACAGTGAGGTTGTCAATCTCACCGGCTTGCTGTAACAAAGAGTTAACCGTATTGTGTGGAAGATGATTGTTTGCAGAAAACAGTAGAACAAGTATTGCAGTAGATTGTATTTCAGTAAAGAGAATTGGACCGGGGTCCATAGTTCACTAGAGGTGTCTCTCCCATAAGAGGAACAGCATGTTGGGTGAACAAATTACAGTTGGGCAATTGACAAATAAAGAGAGCATGACCATGCACATACATATCATGATGAGTATAGTGAGATTTAATTGGGCATTACGACAAAGTACATAGACCGTCATCCAACTGCATCTATGCCTAAAAAGTCCACCTTCAGGTTATCATCCGAAACCGATCCTGTATATAGTTGCTCAGCTTGAGACTAGTGCATTAAGTATGGTGCGTAATGTAACTAGTGACTACATCCTTGAACATAGCACTAATGTTTTATCCCTAGTGGCAACAGCACAACACAACCTTAGAACTTTCTCATCCTTGTCCCAGTGTCAATGCGAGCATGAACCCACTATCGAGCATAAGTACTCCCTCTTGGAGTTACAAGCATCTACTTGGCCAGAGCATCTACTAGTAACGGAAAGCATGCAAGATCATAAACAACACATAGCATAACTTTGATAATCAACATAACAAGTA